>NW_004955591.1:111355-118494 GCF_000276665.1 Chinchilla lanigera
AATACCACAACTTTTTTATCCATTCCTCAGTTGATGGGCATTTGGGTTGTTTCCAAGATTTAGCTATGACAAATTGCTCTGCTATAAACATGGGTGCATATGTATTGCTGTGGTATGGTGTTTTCAATTCCCCTGGAAATATACCCAGATGGGGAGGGAATAGCTGCATCAAATGGGACCTCTAATCTTGGTTTTCTGAGGAATCTCTACCCTGATTTCCGCAGTTGTTGTACCAGTCTACACTCCCACCAACAGTGGAGAAGGGGTCTTTTTTCCCCCACAGCCCTGCCAGCACTTGTCATTGGTTGACTTTTTTGATGATAGCCATCCTTTCTGGGGTAAGGTGGAATCTCAGTGTTGTTTTAATTTGCATTTCTCAAATGATGAATGATGTTGAATATTTTTCATAAACTTATTTACCATTCGTAATTTTTCATCTGAGAAATGTGTATTCATCTCAGATGCCCATTTTTGGATTGGGTTTTTGAATTTTGGGGCCCTGATTTTTTAAAAAATTCTTTATATGTTCTAAATAGAAGTCCTTCGTCTGAGGGACAGTTGGCTAACATTTTTTCCCAATGCATGGCTTTTCTTTTCACTGTGTTGGTGATTTATTTTTTTTGTACCAGGAATCAAACTCAGGACCTTGTGCTTGCCAGACAGGTGCTTGTGCTACTGAGCTATATTCCCAGCTAGTGATTTCTTTTGATGTGCAAAAACTTTTTAATAAGATGAGATCCCAGTTGTAGATTTTTTGAAGTATTTCATGTGCAGTTTGTTTTTTGTTCATGCACTCTCTGCCTGCCCCTATGTCTTCAAGATTTCTACCTATTTTCTCTTTCAGTAGATTTATCTTTTTTTTTTTTGGTTTTTCTCCGGTACCGGGAACCGAACTCATGACCTTGCGCTTGCCAGGTAGGCGCTTTGCCGCTGAGCTAAATCCCCAGCCCTCTTTCAGTAGATTTAGTATTTCTTTTTTAATATTTAGATCTTTGATCCATTTTGACTTTAATGCATGGTGATAGACATGAGTCTAGTTTTAGTCTTAGGTATGTGGAAAGCCAGTTTTTCCAGCACATTTATTAAAGAGGCTATCTTTCTTCTAGTGAACATATTTGCCGGGGAATAAAGTTCAGTGGCACAGCACCTGCCTCGTAAGCATAATGTCCTGAGTTTGATTCCCAATACCAAAAAAAAAAAAAAAAAATCAGTGAACATATTTGGCTCCTTTGTCGATGATAAGGTGGCTGAGTGTGTTTGGAGTTGTATCTGCATCTTCTAATCTGTTCCATTGATCCTCAGGTCTGGTTTTTTTGTTTGTTTGTTTGTTTGCCAATAACATGCTGATTTTATCACAGTAGCTTTGTAGTATAATTTCAAGTCAGGGATTCTGATGACTCCTGCCTTGCCTTTGTTCTCCAGGATTGCCTTTGCTATTCTAGGTGTCTTCTGGTTCCATGTGAATTTTAAGAGTGTTTTCAATAGTTCTGTGAGGTGTGCTAATGGTATTTTGATTGGGATTGCATTAAATCTGTATAACAGTTTTGGGAGTATGGCCATTTCCACAATGTTGGTTCTTCCTATCCATGAGCGAGGGATATCTTTCCATTTTCTGAAATCCTCTTTGATCTCTTTTTTCAGCGTACTATAATTTCCAAGTATTGTAATTTTCAATGTATAGGTCTTTTCTTTGTTACATTGATTTCTAAGTATTTCATTTTTTGTATGCTACTGTGAAGGGTGTGGTTTTCCTTTTTCCTGTCTCACTGAGTTTATTGTTTGTGTACAGGAATGCTATTGATTTTTGAGTGTTTACTTTGTATCAAGCTACACTACTGAATTTGGTTATTAAATCTAGAAGTCTTTTGGTGAAGCTTTTGGGGTCTTCTATGTAAAGTGTCATCATCGCTTCTTGGCCATTTGGCTAAGATCAAGTGTAGTATGTAGAGTGTCATATCATCAACGAATAATGATAATTTCACTTCTTCCTTTCCTATCCTTATTCTTTTTATTTCTCTCTCTTGTTTAATTGCTCTGGTTAATGTTTCCAGAACTATCTTGTGCTAGGGTTTTTTTTTTTGGTACTAGGAATCAAACTCAGGACCTTGTGCTTGCCAGGCAGGGGCTTGTGCCCCTGAGCTATATCCCCTGCCCCTCCAGAACTATATTGAAAATGAGTGATGAAATATGACATCCTTGTCTTGTTCGTGATTTTAGATCGAAAGCTTTCAGTTTTTGTTCATTTAGTATGATGTTGGCTATTGGTTTATCATAGATGGCTTTTATCAGTTTGAGGTAAAGACCATCTGTTCCAATTTACTGTAGGGTTTTCATCATGAATGAGTGTCACTTTTGAAAACACTACTCTGGGGCCAGGGATATAGCTCAGTGGCACAGGACCTGCCTGGCAAGCGCAAGGTTCTGAGTTCAATTCCCGGTACCAAAACAAAACTAAAGAAAACACTATTCTGATGCTTCCCAGCAGAAAGAAGTTAAATGGGTCATTGGCCATTTGACCCTAATGACAGCTAGGGTCATCTCTTCACAGAGTGCAAATATTACAAACAGGCAAGTTAGGTAGAAGATAGTAGGCAGCTATGGAGGGACTGGGCCCCAAGTAGAGTCAGTATGATCAGGCCTTGCTCTGATAAGCAGGAGCCTGAGGTCAATAGTTAACTAATCCAGGGATGTAACAAACAAGGTAGAAAAACAAGGTGACGGATGACCACCGTGACAATTTCTAGTCCTACTCCCCTGGAAAATGATTTTCCTTCTCACTCTGTTCTTTTAATGAACCACTTGGATAGGATAAGAGACCAAATGGCACCGGATTTTGTATGCTTGCTATGTGCCTCGACTCCTGGTAGGCCCATTTCTAGTTTAAGTAAGCTTGTTTTAGTCCTATAATTTAACCTTAGTTTGACTTGGAGTGGTCTGAGCCATGGTCATTTTTTAGTAGAAAAACTCCTAAGTAAAAGATCTTCATGGCAACCCACTTTTGGGTCCCCTCCTGATTACTTGGAGCTGTTCTGTTTGCTTAATAAACATTCCTCCCCTCTACCTCCTTTGTCCTTACCTTCATACTCTGAGTTTATGAGACAGGGACTATTAATCCCTGCAGTGTGCTCCAGTCTCCTGTCAGGTGTTACGGCATGCAGCAAGAAGGAGCAACAGATGAAATAGTAGTGCAGCGGGGATCTGGGATGACCAGATGTTCGTGGGGAACAAAAGCCCATGAGACAGCCAGAACCTCAGTATTTACTGACCATTGGGGAAAATGGCAGCTGGATGCCCTGGACAAGTAGCTAGGAAGGCAAGGCTGGTGACATAGGAAACAAAGCATTCTTGTGAAAGGACAGAGCAGCCAGATTTAGGTTATGGTTAGTGAGTAATCTCCTTTGTAGCCAATTCTGGGAAGAATTTTCCTCTGGAGTCATGCAGGCCTCAGCAGAGACGTTATCTCGTATCCTAGCCCCTTGCTATCACAGCTTATTTATCTGAGCACCACCATTGCTCTCGGTGATGAACAATGCTAGTCCTGCCACCCCACACCTGCTTTCGGCCAGACTCACTAATTAAACTGAAAGCCAGTTTACAGAAGCCACCTCTTTACCGCCTGCGCTGCTTCCAAGTAAGCAGAATCACACTTGGGTCTGGGGGAGGGTGATGTGGCGGTCTTCACAATGGACCCAGGTTACGCCATTATAGCCATAGAGGTCATAGAGCTGTAACTCACCAATAGGAAAAGGCACATTTTATAGTTTAAAAAGAATGATTTATACACAGGTGAAAAAGGCCCATTTACAGGGAAAAGACAATGGCCCGGACTTCTTATGTCTTTAAAGAACTTAGGAATTTTTGACTGGGTTTGTGTCCTAAACATTCAGTTTCTTTTTTTTTCTTTTTTTTCTGGTACCGGGAATAGAACTCACGACCTTGCACTTGCCAGGCAGGCGCTGTGCCACTGAGCTAAATCCCCAGCCCCTAAACATTCAGTTTCTATTAAAAGTACAATTTTAGCCAAGTGTGGTGGTACACACTTGTAATCCCAGCACATTGGAGGCTGAGGCAGGAGGATTGCCATGAGTTTGAAGCCAACCTGGCTTACATAGAGAGTTCAAGACAAGCCTGTGCTATATAGTGAGACCCTGTTTCAAAATAAAAGCACAATTTTAAAATTACAATTTTTTTTTCTTGCCTTTCTACCTATTTTATTTTTCCTATCCTGCCTCAGAATGATGAAGCCAGAAGTACTGATGTGGTATGAGTCTTTCCTCTTGTAGTTCTTGAATCTTTCAAGATATTCTGAGTTTTACCATTTTAAATGCACATGACTAGTAAAGTTCTTTTTATAGTGTTCTAAGTGAATTCACTTATGGCAATCATTATCCAGAATAGTTCCTTTTTGATGACAGGAGAATTTGGTTAGAGAATGATTCACTGGGATCAATATAAATATTTAACTTCAAAAGCCCCAGAAAACACTTCAAAGATTTTAAGATAGCGTTCTCCTGTAGCATATGTAGATGCTATTTTCAGGTATTGACTACAATAGCTGCCCATTGGCTATGAAAATGATTAAAACTCTTAACAACTAAACTGTTGTTTTAAAGCCATCAAAAACAAAGGATGTCCTATTAACTACATTCCTATTGTCATAGCTCACCAGAGGTGAAGAAACCAAGTGCCACTTGGAGAAGTGGAGGGAACCAAACTTTACTAAGCCAGTGCCGCAGAGGAATTCAGCACCCCAAAGTCTGAGGCCCCGAGCCCGGGTTAGGAATGTTATTTTTTTTTTTTTTTTTTTTTTTTAGGAATGTTATTATATAGGGCCTGTGGTAGGAAAAGGTAGGCAAGCTGAATCACAGAGGCAGAACAAGGCAAGTATTCAGAGGTGACAGGCTTACAACTTTGTACATCTAGGTGGCTTCAGTGAGTTCAAAGCCAGCTTGAACTATATGAGACTGTCTCAAACATGCAAAACAAAAACAAGAACAAAAAACCCCCAAACCAATCATAGCCTGTGTGGGATGGCATAACTTTTTTCAAAAGTTATGTTTTGTTGTAAATTTATCATATAGTTTTTTCCTTTTTTTCTTTTTGAGACAGGGTCTTGCTATGCAGTTCAGCCAGGCCCCGAACTCACAATGTCAGGCTCCCGAGTGCTGGGATTACAGGAGTGCACCACCACACCCAGCTAATTTATCATGTACCTCAACAGTGTATCTTTTCAGTAAAACATTTCTAAGTAGAGATAGCGTGTTTGAAGAAAATATTTAAGACAGAAATGAAAATGTAGTAACAGGGATAATGTTAGAAGCTTTATATTTAAAACAACAAGGCTTAAGACCTTCAACTGCTCCCAGCAAAATTCATAAGAAACCTTTAGAGAGAGGTTTTACTTTTGTCAAAATAATTGCTTGCGTTCTGTACTGCCTTTTGTTACATTTTAAATGTTTTAAAAAATTAAGACTTGGTGAATTCTTTTTTTTTTTTTTTTTCTAGTACCGGGAATCGAACTCACGACCTCATGCTTGCCAGGCAGGCGCTGTGCTGCTGAGCTAAATCCCCAGCCCCCATGGTGAGTTCTTATTTGAGGTATCTGTTGACAGTTTTGTTTTAAATTCTGGCTACATACTACTATTGTATTTTTCATTTGCCTTAGGTACGTATGTATGAATGTATTTACTGAGAGAGGGTCTTGCTATGTAGTTCAGGCTGCCCATGAATTCATTATGTAGCCCAGCCTGGCCTCAAACTTATGGTGATCCTCCTGTCTCAGCCTCATGAGTGCTGGGATTACAGGCATGTACCTGCATGCCTAGCTGTTTTGCCTTATTTTTAACAATGTCACTGTCCTAGTATAATGGAGTCAGCTATAACTATTGTCTTAATATGCTGTAAAAAATATTATTCTATTAAATTGCTACCTTGTATATTGTTTATTGTCTTTGACAGAAGCCATGCTCCTCTTGGTCAGTAAGACAATCTGTACAAAGATGAATCTTATAAATAGGTAAAATACACAGTATTTGCAAAAATCTTGTATTTTTGCAGTACTGTTGTGTTTGCCTAAGAAATTCTAAAGGTGTTACAAAGCTGTACTTTCTCTTTCTTTCTTTTTTTTTTTTTTTTTTTTTGGTACTGGGAATCGAGCTCAGGACCTTGAGCTTGCCAGGCAGGCACTTGTGCCGCTGGCTATATCCCCAGCCCTGCTGTACTTTTTCTAAGCTGTACTTTTTAGTCTTGGTGTTAGTAAATGATATACTTACTCCTAAATGGAAATCCACATTGGTTTACAACAGAAGGGGACTAAGCATGTGGTTAATGCACCATTCTGGCAGAACTAACCTTATTTCACAAAAAAATGTACTTTTGCCTGGTGTGGTAGTACATGCCTGTAATTCCAGCACTCAGGAGCCTGAGGCAGGAGGATCGCTGTAGACCAGCCTAGGCTACAAAGTGAGTTCAAGACCAGCCTGAACTGCATAGTGAGACCCTGTCTCAAAAAGACCAAAAAAAAAATAAATAAATAAATAAAATAAAAATAAAATTGAACAGTGAATTATGGGAACAATGAAGTTAAGAGTAGAAAATATTTATTACTGTCAGGCGTGGTGGCATACTCCTGTAATCCCAGCACTCGGGAGCCTGAGGCAGGAGGATCATTGTGAGTTCGAGGCCAGCCTGGGCTACAAGGTGAGCTCAAGGCCAGCCTGAACTGCATAGTGAGACCCTGCCTCAAAAAAAAAAAAAGAAAGAAAGAAAATATATATTGAGAGATAAAAGGCTTCTACCAGAGAGACTGGAGGTGACCCCAAGAAACTGGGTTGCCTGAGGATCCCACCTCTCAGGGGAAGTTTTATAAACCACAACCACACGGGTACACTGTGGGTTACAGCTATGATCAGCCATTAAGATTATAAGTATAGCTGCTTAGGTTACATTGATCCAGTGGGGAAGCAAATCACATAGTAAGCAGGCATGGAAAGAACAAAGAACTTCTCAGGTAGGTGATGGATCTGGGGGCCTTGGTTGCCACTGAGGTGACTGATACCTAGCTAGACTTTATTAGATCAGGTGTTACCACTTATCTCCTCCCCGGAGAAAATATGCAGGCCTGCTTCTTTTGTTGTTAT
>NW_004955591.1:118594-139154 GCF_000276665.1 Chinchilla lanigera
TTGCGCTTGCCAGGCAAGCGCTTTTGCCGCTGAGCTAAATCCCCAGCCCCTTGTTGTTATCTTGAGGCCTGGCTTCCAGCTGATGAGTCTGTGGCCACAGCCGTGGTGCATTTTCACCTTTTATGCTGGCTCTCTCAAGGACCTATCCCTAACCAGCTGCTTGTAATATTTCTCCCTGTATTAGCTATCTATAATATTAATGAAATACTCTTAAATATGAGTGCCTCTGTGGATTTCTTCTCCAGCTCTCATCAGCACTGTGGAAGGAGTCACTTCCGGAGTACAACCCTATGCTGCCTTTGCAGATTATAATAACCAGGGGCTCTCATTGAGGCTGGCACAGCCAGCCTGGTCTGCTGTTTCTCCCTGACGCTGCCAACCCTCTCAAGGCTTACCTTGTGTCAGAGGAGACAGATCCCCTTTTCAGGAGCTGGGCTTAGCCTTTTCAACCGCTTCGTCCTTTTCTCTGCTTTGTACTCAGTTTCTCCGATCTTCCCCAAAGTTTCTAGGTTTGCTCTCAGCTCCCTCCTGGTTCCTGGAGCGCTACTTCTTATTTCCTTCACCAAGTTGTTACTTTTCCAGTTGTCTCAATTCCAAGTCCAAGAGAGGCTGTACTTTGCTGCCAGTTTTTACTTTGCCATTTTTAATCACGCTGACACCTTTTTAGGATCAAATATCCGGCTTCGATTTGTTTGTGCTCCAGCTACCTTGAATGGAATCCACACACCCATCCAACGTGAGAATGTCAGCCTAAGGGGCTGGCACCTCAAGGCCTTCAAGACTGAGGGCTGCCTGGCAAGTGCAAGGTCGTGAGTTCGATTCCCGGTACTGGAAAAAAAACAAAACAAAAAAGACTGAGGGCTGTACCAAATCAAAGGAGAAAGTTGTAACTGGCACTGCAAAATGAAATTTTAAAAGTTCAATTTTTCCTTGCAAGACAAGTGGCTTCTCCACAATTCCCCAGGCTCAGAACATAAATGTCTACTCCCATTTCTCCTGAGCCAGGAAGACTGAGTATGCAGGTGCCAGCACCAGGAAGTGAAGGCCCAGTTCCATTTTCTTAGGCAAAACAGGGGAAAGTTTGGGTCCAGGAAGGGATGAAACAAGCTTGGACATGTCTTATTAGAATACTTAATTTTGGGCCGGTGATATAGCTCAGCGGCACAAGCACCTGCCTGGCAAGTGCAAGGTCTTAAGTTCAATTCCAGGTACCAAAAAATAAATAAATCAATCAATGAAATAAAATAGTATTCTTTGTGTCCTAAAATTTAAGAATAGATTTCAAGACAAAAGGAGGAATTGAGGAGAATGTTTATTAGGAATAATAAGAAGAAAAAGCTCTGGATGGATACCCACCAAGAAGCTAAAGAAGTCCAACATGTTTCCTTTGTCTTGGCCTTGCACAGATAGGCAGAGTATGGGGACTTGTTTCGAAGGACATGAGTTTTAAAAAGTTCAAAAAGAAACTGGTTGTCATATTTCTAATGTTTTCTATTTAATGTTGAAGACAACATCCAGGGATAGGGAGGAGGTATCAACTGATTTAGCAGACCTTTTATTCCCATACCTTCTTCCTTGCAGGAAAGGGCCTTATCTCCTTTTTTTTTCCTCCTTTTTTATTGTAGCTTTTATCCTTCTTGTGTTTATCTTTGCATGTCTGAGCTTAACAAAGTGCTTGATTTAGCTTTTAAAGGCGGGCTGTTTTCCTTTATGAGGCCCTATAATTAGGCTGCTCTGACTGCATTTTCGTGATAATAACTACTGAACTGTGATATTGTTGTCTCTTTTTGGTCCTTCCATCTGCTCTTCCTTGCTATAAAAAATCCTAACACAACTGCACATTGTGAGATGGTGATCTGGGTGGTGAGGCCTCTCCATCACTTCAGAGCTAATTTTGAATAAACCCTCTTCACCTTTTACCAAAACAAATGCCCCCCATGTTTACCAGGTTCTAGGGTTCTAGGGTCTCTTTCTAGAGATTCTGTCTAGGGTCTTCCTGTCTTGAACAAAGAACTGGACAAAAGAAGGGCAAATGATAATGAGGTTTTGCATTCAGACTGCATGTGGGCCAATTAAATACAGCAGAAGTAGTACACTCTGCAGGGTGGGAGTGGACCACTGTGAAAGAGAGAACACAGTGGCCGTGGTGGTGGCCGTCTTTTACATCTCCCACTCCCCAGCGTGATGTCAGGTCTTGGCTGTCCTGTCAAACATCTGCTTCAGTTTTCATGAGAAGACCTGAAGATAGTATTCTCTGATTGGGCTGACATATAGGGCTTTGTAAACTGTTTTTCTGTGCATTTCCTGGCTCTCCATGATTGACAGAGCATGACCACTTCCTCAGTCAGTTTGCCACACCAGAGTTCCCTGCCTCCTTTTCCCCTGAGAGACACAAATCCCCGCCCTACTAAGGGTGTGGTGATCTCTGTCATCATACAGCTACTTCCTGATGAAAGGGCCTGTAGGTCTCACCTACTGTGGATGTGACTACTTACCCGTGCTCAGAGCAAAACTGGAGTGATATTTTTTAAAAAGAAGAGCCTCAGTACTTCCAGAGGTTCACAGGAGTAGCTTTCTTCTTCTGGGTGGCCTTTTTCTTCAGACAGTTCAAGTAGAACTGACATTATAATTGTCAGTCCTCCCCAGGAAATGTTCATCTCCTTTGTAAGGTTCTGACAAAGAAGATGGTCTGAATTTGCCAGGGTTAGTGGGCAAGCTTTGCAGACCTGTCAGGAGGTCACCACTAGTACTAGTCATATGAAAATTTGAGTCACCATTTCTCCTCGTGCCTCAGCCTCCCGAGTGCTGGGATTATAGGTGTGCACCACCACGCCCAGCTACAATACACTTTCAAGAGATCAGAATGGAGACCCCTGGGGGTTCCCTTAGATAGTACTCTTAAGTGAGCAAAGTGGAAGCCAATCCCCCCCAGCTGCCTGGGAAACAATAGCATATGTCTCACATTTGTCATGATGGAGCTGGGAATTTAGCTCAGCGGCATAGCACCTGCCTGGCAAGCGCAGGTTGTGAGTTCGATTCCTGGTACCGGAGAAAAAACCAAAAAAAAAAAGTGATCTATCATGATGATATTTTCTTCAGGCAGTAGAGGTACAAATCTCTTCCGCAGTTCAGAGAAGAGGAAAAAAGCCTTAAAAAATTCTAAGTACAAGGATAACTACTTTTGCATGCTCACAGCCACCTGAGTTGATATTTACTGGCTGTGCCCAGGCATATATTTCTAAATTACCTTAATTTCTGTTAGAAATGAGGAGAGGATCCAACCTGATTCAGAAGAGAAGTGGGAAGGAGTCCCATGTTTCCTAAAATTGGAGGTTTAGCCCTGATCTACAAGGATGATATTTCCTGGTGTCCTTTAAGTCAGTTGAAATAAGTGAATGGCCAACAAATATGCCAGAACCACATGACTGACCCATATGACCAACCAGAATGGCCACTGAACGTGGCGGAAAGGTGGGCTGGGATGAAATAAAGTCATAATAAAGCAATTCAATAAGGATATCCGGAGATGAAAGGCCATCTAGGGGACAAGTGTGGATAAGACTTTGAGCACAAGCAGGCTCCCAAAAGAGTGAGAAGGCTGAACAAAGTATTGGAAAAAACAAAAATGTGAGGTTGAGAAAAGAATGTGAAACTCTAGAAAAAAGAAAGAACAAAACGAGGAATGTGAAACTCTAATGCACACACATAAGACCTGAATGATCCATTCTGTAGCTGGGTTAATAAAAAGCTCTCTGGAAGCTCTTAATTGATTCTTATGCACAATGAGTGATTGAAAACAGGAAAAAGAAGAAAGTAAAAGGGTGATAAACTTAAGACAGATCTGTGGACCTCTTTTACCAGCTGGGAAAAATACTGAGGTTGTGTGCTTCTCTTCCACCCCACAGGGTGAAACACACTAGGAAACTCCCCAGAGCCAGGAGAAAGCTTCCTGAGTGCCCCAGCTTCCACTATGTTTTAGCACTAGCTCCCTGTCTCTCCCCAACAACCAACATCAGCAAAAAAGTTCAAAGATTTGAGCCCTCTGGCAGATGAAAGCCCAAGGTACAGGAATGGGAGAGAAGGGACAAAAATGGGATTGGAGCTTTCATAGGGGGAGGAGGAAAAGAAAAAAAAAGAAAACTTCTCAGCGTGAGTCCATAGATTTCAGAAAGGGAGAAAAAACTGTGCCCAAAAGTGATTTATCTGTTTCTTCTGGCTTTGCCAACATATGTCGTCAGGGTTCTGGAGTCTGGGGACTCCTTCTAGAGATTCTTTGTAGGTTCTTGTCCTGAACAAAGAATTGGACAAAATAAGCAAAAAAAGATACTGAGGTATTACATTTATTAGAGATAGGAAAAGAAACTGCCCTGCAGAGTGAAGTGACCCAATTAGCAGCCGAAAAAGAAGCATGCACTGCAGGGTGAGAGTGTACCACTGTGAAAAAGAGACCACAGTGGCCAAGACTTTAATGGCAGCCATCTTTTGTTCCCCAGTTCTTGGGCTGATGTCAGGTCTAAGCCATCCTATCAAAAACCTGATGGATTTCTCATGAGAAGAACTGAAGATAGCATTTTATGATTGGCCCCAGGTACAGGACTTTAGGAACTGTTTTTCTGGACATTTCTTAGATCTCTGTGATTGACAGGCCACCTATTTGCTCAGCCAGTTTGCCATTCCCTAATCTCCTGCCTTAGTTTGTTTTTTTCTCTTGTTTTTTTTCCTGCCTTAGTTTGATTTGCTTATTGGTAAGCAAACAAACCTAAGCATAGGAACCTAAGTAGCTGGTAACAATAAATTTAACTTGTGCTTTAGAAGGTGTAGTCCGTGGACTTGATCTGCTTTAGCACATAAGTCGAAGCTGCCTGTGTGGGAGGCAATAGGCAATATTGGTCAATAGGCAATATCTTTCAATATTGCGTTCCTAGGTTTCAGTATGTCATATGAGATATTTTATTTTCTGCCTGGATAACTACTCAGGCTAACGCAGGTCTTGATTTTGTGATTTATTGATTTATTTATACATAGGGTCTTGCTCTGTAGTTCAGGTTGGCCTTGAACTCGCTATGTAGCACAGGCTGACCTCAAATTTGTTGCAGTTCTCCTGTCTTGGCCTCCTGAGTGCTAGGATTACAAGTATATGCCACCATACCTGACTAGTTATGTGAATTATAATGGTACAGTGGATTTGAGCTCCTTGTGTAATTAAAGGTAATATTAGTTCTCCAAAGTTGACTTGCAAATTCCTTTTAATTCCAGTATCTTGTGGGTACAGAGGGATCCAAAGTGATATTGCTGTCTATGCTAGAGCTACACTATGTCCAAAAAAAAAAAAAAAGGCCAAAGTACGAGTGGTCAATTTGCAATGTTTTTAGCAGTCTGAATTTATACCCAGATGGTAATGTAAGGAAATTGTTAGAAAACAGGTTTTAAATCAGTTGTCAATTAAAACATCAAGGCTAGGGCTGAAGATTCTGAATAGCCTTTATTAATCTATGTGCTATGAACCCTTTGCCTCCATTTTTGGTTTGTTTGGTGAAGGCTAGCTGATTGGGTTTTAGGTTGTAGGGCTTGTATCAGCTCAACTGGAAGGCATGTGAATCTCATAATTTGTCTTATTTAATTTAAATAATGTATTATTTGGAAAATTTTGTCCTTCAAATTGAATCTAGTGCAAACATTCATAGCAATAAATATAACCAGAACAGCAATCAACAGACTAGTTTAGAGCTGCACTTGGCAGGCTTTTGTTGCTGATGGGGTAGAAGTTGAGGCTCAAATGGGTCCTCTTTCAGATGACTGGCTGCCTGGCCCAGGGGATAATTCATAGCTAATGGGTTCTACAAGGTGATGTGGTCGTGATATGGTTTCAGCTCTCATGGGATGGAGAAAGACAGGTTTATAAAGACAAAAAGAAGGGCTGGGGATTTAGCTCAGCGGCACAGCGCCTGCCTGGCAAATGCAAGGTCGTGAGTTTGATTCCCAGTACCAGAAAAAAAAAAAAAACAGAAAGAAGACTTAATAAAATGTCTCATCTACAATAAGACCTTATATACATAGAAGTAAGACATATCTCCCTTTTAATAATGGGACATGTGATGGGAAAGTTCTTAAAGTTGGTGTGAGGCATGATTTAGCCAAAAGATTTTGAAGTAAAAGATTTTAAGCCTTGAAGCTAGATGGAAACCCATTGAAAGAGCCATTTGCCTGGCTTGGATTTGGATGGAAGTAATTTGAGGAGATACTTCAGTCTCTCAATTTAACCAGCTATCTGGGACTTAAAAGGGACAAGAAATCTCTACTGACTGCCTTCTCAAGAGCTCAGCAATAGCTAGTTGTGGTGCTGCATGCCTGAAATCCCAGCACTCAAGAGGCTGAGGCAGGAGAATCACTGTGAGGTCAAGGCCAGCCTGAACTACATAGCAAGGTCTTGTCTCAAAAAGAAACAAAACAGCTCAACCCTGTGTACCAAGAGGAATGAAATGTGCGACTGTGTCACTATCAGTAATCACTGTAGCTCCAGGGAGGGTAAGAAGTATCCTGGCAAGGCTTAGTATCCAGGCTTCAGAAAATGTAGATGCTTCTGTGATTTTGCTTTGTATTTTGGGTATCTGTGAGGCATTCAGTCCAGTCTATTTGTTTCGGTTATTTAATGCTTATACATTAATTTACATTAGTCCTATAATGATTACATAAATAATATTTTGCATATAAATTATGCATAATTGTAATTAATGTATAACATATGAAGTATATGAACGTGTATTATTTATATATAGTCACCTTACTTTCCTTGTCACCTGGACAAAGCACTTGACACTCACATCTTAAAGGATGAGAGGTTTATTTTGGCTCACATTTTAGACCATGGTCACCTGGCTCCAAAGAATAAACAGCATGGCAGAGGAGAAGCTGCTGATTTCATGGTGGGTGGGAATCAGAGATGAAGGGAGAAGCCAGGGAGGGAGCTATACTCTTCCAGGCCACACCCCCACTCTGACCACGTCTCACCTCCTTATTTAGCTATAAATTCATCAGTGCGTTAATCCACCAATGAGTATAGTGCCTCCGTGAGCAAATCACCTCCCAAAATAATGCATATGAGTGCATGGAGATTTGGGAGGACATCTAGATATGAACCATAACAACAGTAATATGCGAAAATATAAATTATTGTATATAATACCCATGCATTATGTAATATAATACACAATACAGTGTACTGTAGAATATGCGATATATTTCAATATTTAATGTATGTTACCTAATTACTAATAATACAATTACATTATCTTCTATGTAATAAAATGTTATGTAATATTACATCATTCATACATCTTCCATATAAAAATATTTTATGCAAATACATGTTATATGTAATATATAACAATTATATGTATGTATGATTATATATCATGTGATTATTTCACTATATACTAAATGTAGTAACTAATATAATAATGTACAATGTAAAGTGCTTCAAGTTACATATACATATTTTGGTGGTACTTAGGTCTTAAGCGAAAGCTTTTTCAGTGAGCTACATCTCTTATCACTTTTTATATTTTTAAATTTTGAGTCAAGGTCATAATTCACTAAATTGCTGACATTGTGTTCAAACTCAGAATCTTCCCACTTCAGCCAACCAGTGTGGTAGGATTACAGGTGTGTTGCAGCATATCAGACTATATACTTTTATCATCACATATGCTGTATGTTTTACACGTAAGCATGATATATATTAAAAAGTATATATTTCACATGCAATGTTAAACAGTATATGTAATATGTGTTAAATAATAAGATATGCAAAATATATGGTATATAATTGGGTGTGTTATATTGCATTTTCATGTATAATATATAATTATATAATTACATGATAATATGATATTTAGTTGTGCAAATTATGATTTAGGATATATTTTTAAAATTTATTACAGGGGGCTGGGGATTTAGCTCAGCAGCATAGTGCCTGCCTGGCAAGCACAAGATCGTGAGTTCAATTCCTGGTACCAAAAGAAAAACCAAAAAATAAATAAATTAATTAATTAAATAAATAAAAAATAAAATTTATTATATAAAATTACATATCTATAATATACACTTATCTATAACTATTACCAAGACATATTAATAAACTATAATTGTAGATTATATAGAATACCATGACATTTACATAGCTTTTAATATTTGTATAATATAAACATAATTATATAATTATTACACATAATGCAGTACCTAGTTATATACTGTTTATATCTTGTTACATATAATATACAATTATGCATATTATATGCAGTACACATTATTATACATAGTTTCTAATATCAAATTTTATATATAATTGTATTTTTATAAATGTTATAACATGTTACCTATGATACAATGTAATATACCACATATAATTTAGCTAATATTTAATGTACAAGCTTTATGACATAGAATATGTATTTTTCTATAGAATTGATAATATACTATATGGTTATATAAATGCAATGTAATTATAATCATGTAATTATAAAGGACATTATGTCATATAGATACAATATTTATATATTATTTATAATTGTATAGTATACAAATATTTGGGATTATATCTTTTATATACTATTGTAAGTTATAAATGTCACACTTATATATTATACATGATGATTACATTATTACATATAATAATGGAAAATATATCATTATTTTTAGATAGCTCCATACACAAACATTGAAACTATATTACAGTTCATATTATATATATTTTACTATATTTAACATTTTATAGCCTCCCAAAGCCTCATTCATTCCTAGGTGGGGATTTGGGAGGTGTCTGGATCATGGGTATGTGATGCTGAGATTAAAGGTGTGTGGTAGTACATTAGTCCACTAATTGTTTTAGCATAGTTCTGGGTGTAGATAATGGGAAGGCCCACCCATGTGTGGGTGGCACCATCCAATCAGCTTGTAGCCTGGATGGGCTAAAAGCCCAGAAGTCTCACTGCTAGGCTACTTGCTGCCTGCTTTGCCCATGGGCTGTTTCTCCTCTGCCGTGCCCCCTGCCATGCCACACTGCCTTGGAGTCAGCCAACTATGGACTACAATCTCTACAAACTGTGAGCTAGTATAAACTTCTCCTTCTTTAACTTGTGGATATCAGGTATTTTGTCTCAGCAATGAGAAAAGCAACTAAGACAATATTATATTAATACATAGATATAATATTCAATACATATATTACTACGTTATATATAATATGTAAAATATACATCATACATAATTAAAGTAATATGTGAATTATAACAGCCCATGTGACATATTGAATATTTATATGTAGCTACATACCTAATTATATTCAATAAATATTATTGTGTATTGATTATATGTTATATGTAATCTATATAAAATTTACATGAATGAAGATTATACATGAAGATCATACATACCAGTATTGCAATATAATTATCATAGTTATGTAAATTATGGACTAAAGCTAAATACTAATCAAATATTGCATATCATATTCATGTATCACTATATATGGCATATAATAATGATGTTTAATACCATATTATATATACTTCTTTTTCTAATACTGGGGAGTAAACCCAGCACCTCAGATATTCTGGGCAAGAGCTCAACCAGTGAATTACCTTCCCAGGCCTTGTATTTTTTTTTTTGAGATAGGGTCTCACTATGTACTTTACACTGGCCTTGAATTCACTATGTAGACCAGTCAAATCTCCTGAGTACTGAGATTACAGGATGGGTTACCATGCCCAGCTCTATCATTATTATTATTATTATTATTATTTATTTTTGGTACTAAGAATTGAACTCAGGACCTTGCACTTGCCAGGCAGGTACTTGTACCACTGAGCTATATCCCTGGCCCTGAGCTCTATTATTTTGTTTTGAGATAGAGTCACAAAATTTCTCAGTCCATGTTCAAACATGTGATTCTATTGTCTCAGTTTCCCAGATAGCTAAGATTACAGCTGCCACCATGCCTAGCTCATATCAATACTTTTATAACTGTATAGCATATAACATACATGATATAAACACATCGCATATAATATATCACATATATCACATATATTACACATAATATATAAACTATATAGTACATAAAATATGTAATCATATAATGTGTACTATAATATATAAATGTTTCTATATTACATATAATATATAAGCATATATGTAATATATCACATATATAAAAATTTACACACACAATATTGTACTACACAAAGTTGGTACACATATATTACAAAATTATATTTGATTATTTTGATATATATTTATATATTAAACTATTATAATATAAAATAATATATACCTGCTATTCCTTATATACTGTTCTATATAGTGCATGTAAAATTATACAATAAAACATTACACCATATGATATAGTATATATATAATTATCTGCTTATATAAAATATGTTATATATAACTATATAATATGCTTTTTATAGAATCACATAAAATGTATATTATATGTGGTATATAATTATTGTATATTGTATATAATATATAATTATTCTACTATATATTCTACTGTATATTGTATATAATTATTCTACTATAATAATATGTATATTAGAATTATATACTATATCTTTTAATGAAATTATATAAGACACATTGTAATGCAGAATATACAAATGATATAAAATTACACACTTATGATCTAAAACATTTATATATAAACTTTACAGAACATAAAGTACTCCCATGTTTTATACATAATGGGTTCAATCATCAGCAGTATAATAAATAAATAAATATTGTCAATTTAATATGTAAGCAAGCTGTATAATGTTTAAAATATGTAGTATGCAATAATTGTGATAGCTGATAAATGACATTACATGCAAAGTATAAATCATATTTAACTTTGTGTGCTACATAGTACATATTTATTAGAATTATCTAATTATGTATAATAACTTATACAATGATTGTTATACTATGTTTTTAAATGTAGCTATTCTATTTATATCTGTGTATAACTGTATCTTACATATGAAGTCATCTTACATAAATTTCATCAAATATAAACTATGGATGTAAATTGCATGTGATATTTGTGTGTCATATTTCATTACACATTAGACCTAATAGTATCTATTATGTCGATTGCATATTTATATTTATATATTATATATTTTATGTAGTATATTTAAAATAGATAATATATAATACTTTATAAATTCATATATAAATTAATTTACATTGTAATGTTATTTATTTATTCATTTATTTTTGTCTTTTTCAGACAGGGTCTCACTATGCAGTTCAGGCTGGCCTTGAGCTCACACTGTAGCCCAGGCTGGTCTCCAACTTGCAATGATCCTCCTGCCTCAGCCTCCTGAGTGCTGGGATTACAGGTGTGCACCACCATGCCTGGCCCTGTAATGTTATTTATATATAAACATTCTATAATATATAATAGACACTTGACATTTTGCTTCTAATATATGTAATGGAAAAATATAATACATCAAAATTACATGTAATACATATCTTTTATTTGAGGCAGTCTTGCTATGTAGTTCAAGCTAGCCTTGAAGTCACTATGTAGCTCAGGCTGGATTCAAACTCAAAGATCCTCCTGCCTCAGTCTCCTGAGCGCTTGGATTATAGGCATGTGACACCACACCCAGCTACATACTGTATATTTTATATTTTACATATTTTTTCATTCAGAGGGCTCAGGATGTAGCTTAGAGGTAGAGCATTTGCCTAGGGGCCTAATGTGCATTAGGCTGTGGGTTCATTCTCCAGCACTGGAAGGAAGGAAGGAAGGAAGGAAGGAAGGAAGGAAGGAAGGAAGGAAGGAAGGGAGGGAGGGAGGGAGGGAGGGAGGGAAGGAAGGAAGGAAGGAAGGAAGGAGAAAGAAAGAAAGAAAGAAAAAGAAAGAAAGAAAGAAAGAAGAAAGAAAGGAAAGAAAGAAAGAAAGAAAGAAAGAAAGAAAGAAAGAAAGAAAGAAAGAAAAAGAAAGAAAGAAAGAAAGAAAGAAAGAAGAAAGAAAAAAGAAAGGGCTATGCTTTTGAATCCATCAATAAGCACTTTTGTTTTCTTGCATGTTGAGAAATTGTACAGTGGCTATATACTTCAAAATTGTACAATGGGTGGATATAAAGCATGGATATATGTGCTCATGAGTTCTTCTGATCTGTCATCCAAAATAATAAATTTCAAGGGGCTGGGGATTTAGCTCAGCGGCAAAAAGTGCCTGCCTGGCAAGCGCAAGGTCGTGAGTTCAGTTCCCGGTACCGGAGAAAAACCAAAACCAAAATATAAATAAATAAATAAATTTCACAGTTTTCACAGTTTTTTTTCCAGTTTTCCACCCCAGTTTTTCTGTGTGTTGTTTAGACATAGGTTCTCACTTTGTAGTTCAGGCTGACCTTTTTAACTCACAGTGCTGCCCAGCCTGGCTTTGAACTCAAGTACTGGAATTATTGGAGTGCACCACTATACAGAGCTCTCTATCAAATAAAAATGACTGCTATATATGAATGAGATTGTAGTAACAAAATATTTTTTTCATTAAGAGCAAAAAGAAGTGTTTATGTTTTGAAAAAAATGACTGCTGCACAATGGGAATGAATATACTGAAGAGATAAACATGTTTGGATACAGAAAGCTATAGAAAGTTTGTAGAAAGAGAAACTAAATAGAAAAAAATTGTAAAATTTTCCAAATCTGGGGCATGTTTGATGTGATTACTCATAGAGTTTTCAAAATAGTGGTAGAAAGCCGGGCATGGTGGCGCATGCCTGTCCCAGCACTCGGGAGGCTGAGGCAGGAGGATCACTGTGAGTTTGAGGCCCGCCTGGGCTACAAAGTGAGCTCAAGGCCAGCCTGAACTGCACAGTGATACCCTGTCTCAAAAAAAAAAAAAAAAAAAGACAGACAAAATCAAATATTATATTCCAACAAACTTAGAGTATTATTTGTTCTCTATGAAAATGACAAGTGTTCTCAGCGTATTGGTCTGATTTTATTTTGAATATTTCTTCTCTTTTCTTTTTTCTTCTCTTTTCTTTTCTTTTTCTTTTCTTGAGACAGGGTCTCACTGTGTAGTTCAGGCTGGCATTGATCTCTGTGGAGCCCTGGCTGGCTTCACACTTGCAGCATTCCTCCTGCCTCAGCTGGAATTACAGGTCTGTGCACCTGTAAAGGACAAAAATCATAATGCTACTACCTAACAATTCAATAGTACTTCACCATTTTACAAAGCACTTTCATACAATACTATCTCATTTGATCTTGGAAAACATGACAATCAGTATTATGCCCAGTTTACAGTTGATGAACCAGATTTGTTGGTTGAAACATCTTTTGGCCTACCCTTCCTATGAAAAGAAATTACAATTGAGTCATGGTGCAGCAAAAGCAACAAACAACAGCAGCAAGCCTTCCTATCCCTTTTATTCCACCCAGGCAATGAGCTTTCGGGGTGGTGACACCAACACCCAGAGTGGGGATTCCCATTTTTCAGCCCAACACTATGCTAAACCAATTTAGTTACTATTCACTGTTAATCCCAATATCACACACCATAGATCCAGGCAGCTCCAAAAAGCCTCACCTATGACTGCAATAGGTTTTGAAGAGACATCTAGATATAAGCCATAACACTGCACCCCTGGCCCCCCAAACACTCATGCACATCCCTTTATAAAAAAAGAATTTAGTCCATCTCTAAGAGTTCCCAAATCCCTGACAGTTTCACCATTGCTGAAATGTACAACTCCAAAGTCTCCTCTGAGGTTTAAGGCAAACTCTTAATTATAAGCCCCTATACAAATGAAAAGAAAGTTAAATACTTCCAAAACACAATGGTACAAGATAAACATTCCTAAACCAAAAGGTACAAATAGGAGCATAGAAAGGAATTGGACCCAAGCAAGTCCAAAATCCAGCAGGGCAAACATTAAATCCCATAGTTCAACGTCCAGGATCTGAGGCAAGATGTGAACTCCAGTGAGCTTGGGTGTCTCTGCCCTATGGCATTACATGTGGTAGTAGCTCCCATGGTTTCTCTCTTGGGTTAGCTTGGCTCACACCTTGCAGCTTTCCTCAGATGATCCATGTTCCTGGCTTTTCCAACCCCTGGCCTTCACTGAACCTTTGGCTTCACACAGCTTCATAAACTGCCCTCTCAGGCACACTGTCTGCCCTCTCAGGCCTTCTGAAATCTGGGTGGAAGCCTTTCTCACCCCACAACTCTTGCATTCAGCATTCAATTAAAACCAGCACCATGTGAATGATGCCAAGGTGTGCCAGAAACTGGAGCATTAGCCATGCTTTCTTGCTTCTTGGCTGTAAAAGTTGAGGGCCTGAATTGTTGAGCATTGTTGTCTTGGTTACTTTTCTCTCATTGCTGAGACAAAATACCCAATGCCCAAAATGAAGAAAGGAAAGGTTTATTTAGCTCAGTTTGTGGAGGTTTCAGTCTATAATCAGCTGGCTTCAAGGCAGGGTGGCAGGGCACAGGGGCAACACTTCAAGGTGGCACAAGATAGCAAAAGCAGCAAGAGCAGAAAGTGGGGGAACAAGCCCCTTTTCCTCCCTTATATTGTAGGCAGGCTCCCCCGACCCAGGGGTGTGCAGCATTCACACCATCTCCATGCCCTTCTCTTGCACAAGCTCAGGATGAATACAGAGTAAGCACCCTAGCTCCCTGCTGAATCACATAGTTCACCTTCTAAACTTCTCACAGTGAACAGCATCCCAGAGTGGTAAGGGCGTGTCCTTTCCACCCCAGGATGTGGAACTGCTGAGTCACTTAGCCAAGCCTCCAGACTCCTCAAGTTGGCACAATGTATCAACCATAACAACTGTGAGCCCAATCCTGCAGAAGAAATTCTCTAGGTTGCCAACATTGCGGAACATAGTACTCTGGGACTGTCTTCTCAAATCAAAGTCTGCCACATTTGCAACTTTGAGGCTGCACAGGCTGGATTCCTGCTTTTTTTTCAAATGTTCTCAGGCCATCTTTTCTATTGTCTTGTTCCTTTCCAGCAAACATGTTCTCCTCTGCTCCATCTTTGCAGGTAGCAACTTTACTGTAGTTTTCTTTTTGACAAAATGAAAAACTTTTTACATCGTTCTGCATATACAGCATATCTTTTTGTGTCTTCTTCCCCTCCCCTTCACCTCATATTTTATCCTCAGATGTATGTATTTTTAGTTTCCAGTGTATATAGGATGTGTTACAACGTAAAGTAATAGTTGTTTATTTGACCAGTGTTTCCTTCCCTTCCCTTTGCTTCCCTTGCCTTCCCTTCCCTTCCCTTGCCTTCCCTTCCCTTCCTTTCGTTTCCCTTCCCTTCCTTTCGTTTCCCTTCCCTTCGCTTCCCTTTCCTTCGCTTCCCTTGCCTTCCCTTGCCTTCCCTTGCCTTCCCTTCCCTTCGCTTCCCTTCCCTTCGTTTCCCTTGCCTTCCCTTGCCTTCCCCTGCCCTGCCTTGCCCTGCCCTGCCCTGCCCTTCTGTTTGAGACAGAGTCTCACTTTGTAGTTCAGGTTGGCCTGAATTCACTATGTAACTCAGACTAGCCTCAAACTCACAGTGATACTCCTGGCTTAAAGCCTTCTGGTTGCTGGTATTATAGGCAGGTGCTACCAGTCCTGGCTTAATAATAATCTTTTTATTGTCTTTTTGAGACTGAGTCTCATTATGCAGTTCAGGCTGGCCTTGAGCTCACTTTGTACCTGGGCTTGCCTGGAACTTTTGTTGTTGTTGTTGTTGTTTGTTTTTTTTTCTTTTGGTACAGGGAATTGAACTCATGACCTCAGGCTTGCCTCGAACTTTGAATGATTCTCCTGCCTCAGCCTCCTGAGTGCTGGGATTACAGGTGTGCATCACCACGCCTGGCTAATAATAATCTTTAAGTCTTAAAATTCAGGGCTTTTGTCTTGTTGTGTTTTGTGTGTGTGTGTGTGTGTGTGTCCACGTGCATGTCTGTTTTCTGAGCATAGTGGCACATGCCTGTAATCTCAGCACTTGGGAGGCTGAAGCAGGAATATTGATGTGAGTTTGAGGCCAGCCTGAACTACGTAGTGAGTTTGTCTAGCCTGAACTACATAGCAAGACCCTGTCTCACAAAATGAACAAGCAAGCAAACACACCAAGAAACACGCCACTCAGTTAATTTTAAGTAACCAAAAGTCTAACAGTAAAGAATTACCATAAGAAATTATCTTGATAAAACACAAAACCTTTGGGGGCTCAAGTTTTTGTAAGTTGAACCAATAACATTTTAATATCTTAAGAAAACCTTGCTGTTTTATACATAGAAAACCCTTAACTTTTTAACTGTAACCAAATTAATTACATATAATAATTTTAAAATAACATTTGTTGGGGTGGAGCACAAGAAAACTGGAAGAAAATAGAAGCCATTTGTGAATGGAGAAAACTAAAGCAAATTGGTTTATTTCTTTTTTAAAGCAAATTGGTTTAGAAAGCTGTTTTTTATTTTTTATTTTTTATTTTTTTAGAAAGCTGTTTTTTCAGCCACAGAAGGGAGTTTTATCTGGTAGTTCCTCAGAAAAGGAAAATTTAAATACTATTTTAATATAGAATTATACATTAGAATTTTAACTCTTGATTTGTTCCCAAATACTCTCAAGATTGCTTTCCTGAGTAAAAGTGGTTTACAGAGACTGGCAGCTTCTGCTTGATTATTGTACTCAGCAAAAGTTGAGCTGAATAACAGACCTTCTCTGTGGTTTATTACAGAAGTGAAGTTGGAGTAATTTAAAAGAAATTTTGTTTTATATGTTAACTTATATCTGACTAGACATGGTCCAACAATGCTTCCTCCTAATTCTCTGAAAGACTTGGATCCATGCTATGTGGGTAATAACTTCTGCAACTCTGGAATGATATAGTCAGGAGACCCTGATGTGGGATGAGTATATCACCCAGTAGTCTGTAAATCTTTCTAAATTTTCTGAATTTTGCTATTTTAAGTGTCTACAATGATTAAAATTCCCTTTACAGCCTTCCAAGTGAATTCAACTATGGACATTCTTATCCAGAACATGCATCCACTGATGACATGAGAATTGGCTAGACAATAATTATGTGGGTCAGTGTGCAACTAGTACCACAAAATGGAACTTTAAAAGAGTTTTTTTTTCTTTAGAAACAAGTGGCTTCTCCAAACTTTCTTAGGTCTAGGGCATAAATGGCTTCACCCACCTCTCCTCAGCCCAAATGAATGGTTGGAATATAAAGACACTAGTACCAAGAGGTCAAAGTCCAGTTTTATTTCCATAGGGAAGGAAAGGAAAGACCTGTGTCCAGGAAAGGATAAAATAAGCCTGCACTGTCTATTATCTCTTTTTATTCCTTTCCACACTGTGCCTTGCTATAAAAGACTCTAACATACTTGTACATTGTGAGAAGATTGTTGGGATAATGAGGTCCCTCCATCCTTTTGGAGCTAGTGTTGAATAAATCCTTTTTACTTTCTTACAAAAATAAATGGTCTCCTTTGATTTGGTCAGCAGAGAACAAATAAACCTTAGTGAAAGTAAATGTTCATGTTCCAAAACCCATAAAACATTTCAAAGATTTTTCAAGTTCATTGTCTTTCAGTGCATGTATTATAGATAGCTAAGTGAGGTAGAAACATTCTAGGCAGTCAAACAGAGCTATACCCTTGAGGAAATCAGTGCAAAAAATGAGAACATATCAGAACAATGGCTGGAGACGTATCTGAAAAAGATTACAATCACAATGGAAAGATTTACATACTTCCTTAATGGATAAATGGGAGTATAAGGGTAGCAATACCACCCTTTTAAGATTTCCCGTATCTCACTAGGGATGGACCACCTGCTCCCACCAAGACTAAGACTAAGAGAGAGACTAAGGCTAAGACTAAGACTATGACTACAGATTATAGACCAAGGTTAATGATGTCATCCATATGCCCTTACTACTACTGGATCAATATTACCTGGGTGTCTTTATGTGTAATCCTATTGATTGATCATAATTTTGTACTGACTTCTTGATTTTGGTCTATAAAGCTGGGTCAGGCTAAGCAAAAGGATAATCATGAGGTCAAGGTCAGTTTGGACTACACGGTAAGTTTAAGGCCAGCCTGAATGAAATAGCAAGACTTTGTCTGTAAGTAAATAAATAAATAAATAAATAAATAATATTTTAAAGTCAATAATTTGAATGAGGAGAACTTATTTAATGTTCTACTAACAGGTTTGTTTTTTTAAATCTAAATATCTTTTGTTGTAAAGCGTTAATAGCAGCCGGGCGTGGTGGTGCGTGCCTGTAATCCCAGCACTCGGGAGGCTGAGGCAGGAGGATCATTGCGAGTTTGAGGCTAGCCTGGGCTACAACATGAGCTCAAGGCCAGCCTGAACTGCATAATTAGACCCTGTATCAAAAAGACCAAAAAAAAAGTTAATAGCTATGCCTTAACTAGTCTGTGAATGAATTTTATATGGCTAATACTAGTAATTTTAAGAGATGCTAAAAAGGCTTGCTTAATTCTCTGGAATAGATAAACTGCTATTAGTTTACTGTCTAGTTTTTGCTGAAGTATTTAAAGTTTTGCTTTTTCTTTACTTTTTAATCTGTTGCCACAGGAAAACATTGCAAAGCTCAGAAATATAGATTTTGAGTTTCTCTCAAATATGTTGTGGCTTCTTTTCTGGATAATTTGAAATACTTATGTCTATATATGACATTTACAGTTTAGGACACTAATATGATTAATAATTTGATTATTAAAACTCTTCATAAACTATGCATAGAATGACATTATTTTGCAATGATCTAAAATTTATGTTTTTAAAATAAATTTATTGTATATCTTAAAACTTTTAAGGAAAAATTCTTTGATCAAAAACAGTTTGTTCCAAGAAAAATATTTAAATAGACATAGATTAAAAATGTAATACACAGGTATAATGTTAGCTTTCATGTTTAACATAACAAGATTTCTTAAAATATTAATGTGTTCTTGGTAATGTGCAACAAAACTAACTTGTGAGGTGTAAATTTTTATAATTTTTTTGCTATGTATTGTCTTTTGTTAGGTTTTCATTATTTATAAAAATTACGTATTAGCTCACTAGGCTTTCCTTATGTATCTGTTTAAAATTTTTGTTTTACAAATCTGGCCAAAAGACAATAAAGAAAAGAGTTTGGTGCCTAAGTGTCAAGAATCACTGAGAGATCTGGGGATATAGCTCAGTGGCACAAGTGCCTGCCTGGCAAGTGCAAGGTCCTGAGTTCAATTCCTGGTACCAAAAAAAAAAAAAAAGAATCAGCGAGATACTTGTTTAGTGGAAGAAAGCTCAGTAAATTTGTCAGGAGAGTCTTGGGCCATAGTATGGATCATCATCTGAAGACCCGAATGAATAAATTTTAAAGGGTTAAAGGGAAAGAGCCCAAATATGAGAAGGAGCAGGTCAGAGTATTTCCTGGTCTGTCTTAAAAAGTGAGCATCTGACATGAATACACACTTCTCAGATGAAGAATTACAAATGGCAAATAAATATATGAAAAAATGTTCAACATCATCGTTCATTCAACAGATACAAATTAAAATAACACTGAGATTCCATCTCACTTCTGAAAGAATGGCTATCATCAAGAAATCAACCAATAACAAATGCTGGCAGGGCTGTGGGGAAAACAGAACCTTTCTCCATTGCTGGTGGGAGTGTAGACTGGTTCAGCCACGGTGGAACTCAGGGGGGGAGATTCCTCAGAAAACTAGGAATATAGGTCTGCCTGGGCTGGGCTGAATCCTGGGCATCTTCAGGAAGTCTGATGAGTTGCTGCTGTGCCTCCCTGATCAGTGTGCAAGGCAGGTGGAATCTCGGGCACCCTCTGGGGCCTCGGTGGCTACTCGCCACACCCATAGTGTGCCTGCCAGGGCTGGGCTGAATCCTGGACATCTACAGGAAGCCCAGTGAGTCACCACTACGCTTCCCTGACCAGTGTGCAAGGCAGGCGGAACCCCGGGGACCCTCTGGGGCTTCAGTGGCTACTCACCACACCCATAGTGTGTCTGCTGAGGCTGGGCTGAATCCCAGACATCTTCAGGAAGCCTTGGGAGTCACTGCTACAACTACCTGACCAGCATGCAAGGCAGGCAGAGCCCCAGGCACCCTCTGGGGTCTTGGTGACTACTCCCTGCACACATAGTGTTTCTGCAGGTGCTGGGCCAAATGTCAGACATCTTTAGGAACCCTGGTGAGCCACTCTGGTGCCTCCCCTATTAGTGTGTGAGGCATGTGGAGTCCCGGACAACTTCGGGGGCCTTGGTGCTCTCTGCCAGAACAACTTGCACCCCCCTCGGAGCTCAGCTGAAACCTGGACAGAGTCAGTGGCCTCGAGGAGTCCACCCTCACCCCTCCCCTGCCACTGTAGGAAGGAGGGTCTGTCCTAGGCAATATCTGAAGCCTCGGTAAAGATGACCTAAAGCGGAGGCCGAGGATATAGCTCAGCGACACAGCTCCTGCCTGGCAAGCCCAAGGTCCTGAGTTCGATTCCCCGATACAAAAAAAAAA
>NW_004955591.1:140082-175149 GCF_000276665.1 Chinchilla lanigera
CAACACAAATGACATAAAAAGACTATTTGCAGAAATAATAGCAGAAAATTTCCCAGGCATTGAAAAAGAATCAGACATCCAGATAAGTGAAGCATATAGAACTCCAGTTAATCATAACCAAAATAAATCTACACCCAGACATACAGTGATGAAGATCCCAGAAACTCAATAAAAGATCAGAATATTAAAAGCTGTTAGACAAAAGAAACAGATCACCTATAAAGGAAAGCCTATCAGAATCATGGCAGACTTCTCAACACAAACCATCAAGGCAAGAAGAGCTTGGAGAGGAGTACTTCAGGTACTGAAAGAAAACAACTTCCAACCCAGATTGATGTACCCTGCAAAACTATCCTTTAAATTTAATGGAGAGAAATAAATAAATAAATAAATAAATAAATAAATAAATTTAATGGAGAAATAAAATATTTTCATGACAAAGAACAACTGAAGAAATTCATGAGTGTGTAAATGGTCTCAATGCACCAACCAAAAGAAGCAGATTTGCACAGCGGATCAGGAAACAAAATCCAACTGTATGCTGTATACAAGAAACACATTTACCTCAAAAGGAAATTCATAGACTAAAAATTAAAGCATGGAAAACAATACTCCATGCAACAGGAACCCAGAAAAAAGCGGGTGTAGCTATTCTGTTTGCAGACAATATGAACTTCAAACCAAGAACAATCAAAAGAGATAAAGAAGGTCACTACATACTTGTGAGGGAAAAGCTTCAAGAGGAAGAGATAACAATAATAAACATCTATGCACCAAACACAGGAGCACCCAATGATATAAGACAAATTTTGACAGAAGGATTAAAGACATCATACCACAGAGATATATAGGTACCCATATTTACAGCAGCACAATTTACTATAGCTAAATCTTGGAAACAAGGCAGATGCCCATCCACTGAGGAATGGATAAAAAAGATGTATTTTTATACAATGGAGTATTACTCAGCTATTAAAAAAGATAAACTCGAGGCTTTTGTAGGTAAATGGATGCAACTAGAGTCCATACTCATAAGTGAAATAAATTGGACCCAGATGGGTAAACAACATATTGTCTCTTTGGTGTAGGAACCTGAAAGACTAGGTAAAACTCAAAATGTACAATAGGTGATAGGCAAGGGAAAGAAATTGCTCAAAGGAAGGAATGACTGGGATGAGGGAAAGAAGAAAAAACAAAGAAGGAAGGCAAAATATAAATACATATATGAATAGCTGCGATAACTATTGCTGATGTTTGATGGTATATTGAAATGAACAGTTAATGCTTACAATTTTTTATGTTTTGATCAATTTTGCATGCTCATGTCTGGTGGTCTGAGCCACTGATTTGAAGGTAACAACATGCAATGGAGTTACAATGGTGAACTCCTACTATCTTTTTTTTTTTTTTTTTTTGGTTTTTCTCTGGTACCGGGAACCGAACTCACGACCTTGCGCTTGCCAGGGAGGCGCTTTTGCCACTGAGCTAAATCCCCAGCCCCTAACTCCTACTATCTTGTCTAGCGAAACTCAATTTTCTTATTCTCTTCAATGGTTTGAGCAATCTTCGATTTGTACATCTGGTAATCTGAACAATGTAGTTGGGGATACTGATATATAATGTAACTGTAATAAATACTTGTATTTAAATGTTCAAGGGCTGGGGATTTAGCTCAGTGGCACAGTGCCTGCCTGGCAAGCGCGAGGTCAGTTCCTGGTACCGGAAAAAAAAAAGAATATAAATGTTCAAAAAAAAACTAGGATTATAAATCCCACTCAATCCAGCTATTCCCTCCTCTTCTGGGTATTTTTCCAGATTATCAGATATAAGTATGCAAGATTGATAAAAAATTAACCATTAACTCTTCCTTTCAATAAACCAATAGAAATTAGTAGTGCAATTATCTTAGCTATCTTGTGTGTGTGTGTGTGTGTGTGTGTAATATATATACTGATGTTCTACCTGCTTGCATTAAAGATCTGAGAAATCACCTGTTCACAAGAGTGGGTAACCTCTTAGCTTGTAGGAATCAGTGAGGCAGGATTAAAGGTACTGCAAGTCTTTGTGGTAACTTCAGAAGCACAGCCTGGTACTTGATAAGTCATTTTCTGTTGATCACAAATAAAATTTTTGTCTCAAGAATAGCCTTGATTTAAAAAAAAAAAAAAAAAGAATAGCCTTGATTTATACTTTGGTTTTCTCACACAAGAGAAGCCATGTGACAATTAAATTTGTGTGTCTCATTTATTTTACTTAAGACTATGGTCTCAAAGTGCCTCCATTTACCTAAAAATGACTGAAATTTATCCTGCATGGCTACTGCCCTTCACAATGGTCCACCCTACATGGTAGGGTGTACTTTTATTTTTTCTACCTTTTACTGGGCTGAAACTTGCTTTACAGGGCCTATTCTTCCCCTACCCTTGTATTTCTTTCCTACCTTTAATAAATGTGAAATATTGCCTATATTGTTTCAAAGTAAAGGCTTTATGGCAGAGTAGTACTCCATTGTATAAAAATACTATGTTTTCTTCATCCATTCATCTTTGGATGGGCATAGGGACTGTTTCCAAGATTTAGCTACTATAAGTTGTGCTGCTGTAAACATGAGTATGCATAAACAGGGAGCAAAATGGAGGATCTATGTTAGGAAATAGGAAGAAGTCATTCATATAGGAAGGGGATGAAGAAATAGGGGGAAGGAAGGGAAAAGTGATTTTAAAAAGAATTGAAGGAAAAATAGAAATAAAGCTTTGTAAATGGGGAGGGGAAAGGGGGTTGGATGAAGTAGAGAAGAAGAGGACAAAAAAAAAAAAGAAATTAAGATGTATAATGTACATGTACAAATCTCCCATGATGAATGTGATCACTATGTAGTGAAAACTTCTTTTTTTTTTTTTTTTTTCTTTTTGAGACAAGGTCTCACTATGCAGTTCAGGCTGGCCTTGAGCTCACTTTGTAGCCCAGGCTGGTCTCCAACTCACAAGGATCCTCCTGCCTTAGCCTCCCAAGTGCTGGACTTACAGGCATATGCCACCACACCCAGCTGAAAACTTGTCGTATTAAAAATTAACTGAATTTGAAAAGAATAGATCTGACCTAATTGGCAGCCAGGATTTTCATTTTTTGTCCCAAAGTTATTTTTGTGGCTTCTTCTGTTAGCAAAGCTATAGTTGCTATTGCCCTAAGGAAGGGTGGCCATCCAGCAGCCACTTTGTGTAACTTTTTTGAAAAGTATGCCACTGGTCAGTGCTCCTGTCCCAGTTTTTTGGTGAAGATATTTAAAGCAATTCCTCTCTTTCCTGATATGTATAGTGAAAGACTTTTCTTAAAGCCTGAATAGGGCCATATTTTATTCGTTGAAAGGCATTATCAGCCACTCTTTTCCATTCTTTTTTTTGTTTTTGTATTTTGTTTTGTTTTGTTTTGAGACAGGGTCCGACTAGGTAGTTTAGGCTGGCTTTGAACTCAATATATAGCCCAGGCTGGCCTACAACTCAGAAATGCTTGAGTGCTGGGATTATAGGCATGCACCACCATGCCTAACCAACTTTTCCCCATTCTAAAGGCTCATATAATGACTGTCATTCACTCAAAATTAGGTATACAGATTCAGCACCATCTGGCCAGTCCCAAGAACAAACAAAGCTGTTGTTTGGTGGCAAGGGTCTGAAGATCACAGATAACCTTGATCTGGTCCCTAGACTGTTGTCATTCCCTGGGTATAAGAATGTACCAAGAGACTGGGGATTTAGCTCAGCAGCACAGCGCCTGCCTGGCAAGCTCGAGGTCATGAGTTCAATTCCCAGTACCAGAAAAAAACAAAACACAACAAAAAAAGACTGTACCAAGTGTTTGACTATCTAAAGGGATATATGAGCCTTTTCCTTGAGACTTTATATCCCTTCTTAGCTAAAACACTGAGTTTGGACAGTATTGTGGTTGGCTATCTCCCAAGTTGGGCTGCAGATTAGAATATCATCAGTATATTGTAGGAAGTTCCCCAGTCTAAGCTCTAGAATCCTTTAGTCTTTTCCCAGAGCCTGAGCAAAAGATGAGGGCTATCTCTAAAACCCCATGGAAGAACTCTCCAAATATATTGTTGTTTTTCCTTTGAAATGGGATTTTCTCATTCAGAGACAAACTGGGAACCTAATAGAGGGGAATAGAAAAAAACAAAACAAAACAAAAAAAAACCCTTTCTTTGGGGTCCAAGACTGAGAACCAGTTTGTGTCTCCAGAAATGGGAAAGGATTGTATATGGATCTGCTACCAGAGCATTGATTGAGATTACAGTCTCATTAATAAGGCAGGGGTCCTGTACCATCTAATACTCTCCTGAAGGTCTTACTACAGGGAAAACAGTAGTATTGCAAGGGGACTGGCAAGGCCATAGAAGGTCATGTTTTTTTTTTTTTTTTGGTTTTTCTCCGGTACCGGGAACCGAACTCACGACCTTGCGCTTGCCAGGCAGGCGCTTTTGCCGCTGAGCTAAATCCCCAGCCCCCATAGAAGGTCATGTTTGAGAAACCAATCTATGAGAGCCTGGAGGCCTTTATGGGCCTCTTCATTGATTGAATATTTTTTTGTCTTTTTTTTTTTTTTTTTTTGAGACAGAGTCTCAGTATGCAGTTCAGGCTGGCCTTAAGCCCGCTTTGTAATCCAGGCTGGTCTCAGACTCACAATGATCCTCCTGCCTCAGCCTCCCGAGTGCTGGGATTACAGGCATGTGCCACCATGCTCGGCTATATTGATTGAATATTGTTTTGGGGTTTTTTTGTCTTTTTGAGACAGGGTCTCGCCATGCAGTTCACACTGGCCTTGAACTCACTTTGTAGCCCAGGCTGGCCTCGAACTTGCAACGATCCTCCTGCCTCAGCCTACCAAGTGCTGGGATTACAGGCATGCACCACCACACCTGGCTTGAATATTGTTTGGGTTGGAAAATTGGCTGGGATCTTTCAGGATTTTTTTTTGGTTGCTTTTTTTTGTCTTTTTTGAGACAGGGTCTCACTATGCAGTTCAGGCTGGCCTTGAGCTCACTTTGTAGCCCAGGCTGGTCTCGAACTCGCAACGACTTTCCTGGCTCAGCCTCCTGAGTGCTGGGATTACAGGCGTGCGCCACCACACCTGGCCCAGATCTTTTAGTTTTATAGTGACTGACATTGCTGAATTTGTCTCCCAGGTATTCCATTATATCATGCAGTAGGATCTGCTGGTAGGCTAATTAGGTTAGAGAGCCCCGGTATTCTTCCAACAGATAAAAGTCCAAATTGGCTTTTGCTAGAATTGGAGAATGACTCCCAATTTTACTAATGAATCTCTTCATAGTAAGAGAGTAAGACCCTGTAGGACAATTAAAAACTCATGGTTGGGCTGGGGATTTAGCTCAGCGGCACAGCGCCTGCCTGGCAAGTGTGAGGTTGAGTTCAATTCCTGGTACCAGAAAAAACAAAAACAAAACAACAAAAAAATAAAAACTCATGGTTGAATAATTGACCTTTGCATAAAAAAACTCTAGGGTTCTCCTCAACCCCAATTATGACTACAGATCTAGAGAAGAGTTTCCTAGAGAAGGAAGTTAAAACAGTGTAGCCATTTTTGTATCTATAAGTAATTGAATTTGCTTACCCATGATGTCCAGAGTCACCTGGTGTTCTCAGGAGATGAAGATGTCCATGGACAGGGTCATCACAGTTTACCCCAGGCCAAGTCAGTCCTTTTTATCAGAGCTGACCTACCCCTTTCTGGAAGTGGGGCCAGTCTAACCTCCAGTGCCATGAGTCTGGCCTATGAGCCACCTGACACAGAACAGGCCCAGAGCAGTGCCTGGTACAGTCACATGCTCAAAGTCCAGTTTCCTTGTACTTAAAGCAGGAACTTTTTCCTTTAGTGGCCTTGGGTTTTCCCTTGGGCGACTAGGATGTGCTTAAAGGATTGCCAGTTACTACAACCATAAGTTTGGCCTGCATTTTTTCTGTTTCTCTCATTTTCAGCCTCCTCCAGACCCTAGATGTTTTTTTTGTTGTTGTTTTGGTTTTTTTTGTGTGGTATGGGGGATCGAACTCACGACCTTGCGCTTGCCAGGCAGGCGCTTATTCCACTGAGCTATATCCCCAGCCCCAGACCCCAGTTGTTGAACACACAAAAGTCTGTGTCCAGCAATTGGGTCATAGGGATCGGGGTGCCCATCTGAAGATTTTGTAATTTGTGCCAAATATGTGGGGCTGATTGACTGATGAAATGCTGTCCCATTGGTGCCTGTCCCTCACTGCAAGATGGATCTTTGTATATTTACAGAAAGCTTCTACTAATTGGCTAAAAAAGACAGGTGGATGTCTTGCACCTTTTCATAATTAACAGGTTTCTTAATGTATCTTTTTATTTCCGTAAGAGTGGTCGGCATTTTAGACCTCATGTTTAGTTCATCTCTAGTATTATACTCCCAGTTTGGTTCTGTCAGCGGTACAGTGACCTCTGTGGGGTCATTCTCTTCTCTTTCTGCAGCATATTATTCATCCGCATTATCTCCTAGTTTCTTCTAAGAGTCTTTGCTTTTCATCTGAGGTACAGCAAGTGGCCAGGATAAATTGGACATCTCACCATGAAAGGTCGAAAGCAAAGGTCAAAGTTCAAAACGCATCTGCAAATCTAGTAGGATCTTCTGAAAACTGATCTAACCATTCTTCGCTTTGTGTAATATCTGACACTGAAAAAGGAACCTAGACGAGTAGTCCTCTCTAGTCCTAGAACCTCTCTTGGGAGTAGGGCGAGCTATGAGTGGCAAGAGTAAGAAATTCCACTCTGAGTGTGGGGCTTAAAGCTCTCTGAAGAGTAGGAGGAGGAAACTGGTGAATAGTGGGTCTCTCTGGCATGCTACCTTCTGATGGGGTTTCTGAATCACTTGAAAATTATAGGACTGATTTACAAGCCTGAGGACTATAAGAAGGAGGTCCAGGAGACCTCTTACTGTGATTGCTTTTATTAAACAGGATGAAGAGATCCATATCACATAGGGGTCTAAGGATGGGATCATCAGTGATATAAATCTCCTCAGGGGCCTCTTTAAGTATCTTATCTCTTGGGTCTTTGCAGAGGGATAGTATTTGATAAACAGTCATAAAAGCCTGAACATAAGAGATTTCAGACCATTTACCTTCCTTTTTTCTTTTTTTGTCTTTTTGAGGCAGTTCTCACTATGCCATTCAGGCTGGCCTTGAGCTCACTTTGTAGCCCAGGCTGGTCTCAAACTCACAATGATCCTCCTGACTCAGCCTCCCGAGTGTTGGGATTACAGGCGTGCACCACCACGCCCAGTTTACCTTCCTTTTGGCAGGAAAGATCTAAGTGAAGGATACTATTATAATTTAGACTGTCATTCTGTACCCATCTCTTGCTTTTCTCTAGTTAGTATTGGACCCAAACACTATTGCAATGGAAGATAAGTTGTTTTATTTTTTAATTTTATTTTTAATTTTTTTTTTGTTTGTTTTATTTTTTAGATTATCAGGGTTAAACTGTTTCCAGTTTTTAAAGATACAGACTAATGGCGAGGTCAGTGGGATCTGCAGGGCATTTCCTATGGCACATCTTGAGGCCTATGGAAAGAGAGAGGCTAGGTCTGGTATCCTTCTGAGGGCAGCTCCACAGTGGAAGGAGACACTGAGCCCGGGGTGACCCCCCCAGAAGACTCATATTTCACCAGGTCACCATGTCTCTGCGAAGCAAGTGGTACTGGTATCTTTTCTTTAGATCTCTCTATCGCCTGTATCCCTCTCTGACTCCGTAAAGGTCAGACTGGAGCCCATTGCCTCCCTCTCAGTACCTGAGAAACAGTATCTGTCCCATTTATCCCAGTGGTAAAAAAAACGCTGGTAATGATTTTTTAGGCAGTAGAGAGAAAAACTTATTTTTCTAGCCATTTAAGAAGAAAAAAAGCTGTAGAAATTTCCAAGTACCACGGTACGGTCTATTACCTATTGACCAAAATACTCCAGCTCTACTTCCACATACTCATGGCCTGTGGAGTTGTCCTTCAGTGTCTATTCCCTTTGTTCCATTTAGGCCATCAGGTACATTTCTAAATTTCCTAGTTGTTTTTATAGAAATAGGAAGGGGATCTCAACAGATTTAGAAGGGAAGAGGGGAAGAGGCCCATGTGTTCTCTTAAAGGAGAGACTTTTGCTTTTTTTTTTCCCTTTTTGTCTTTTTAAGGAAGGGTCTCACTATGCAGTTCAGGCTGGCCTTGAACTCACTTTGTAGCCCAGGCTGGTCTCGAATTTACAACCATCGTCCTGCCTCAGCCTCCCGAGTGCTGGGATTACAGGCGTGCACCACCACGTCCAGCTAGACCTTTGCTCTTATCTGTAAGTGTGAGATATCCTGGTCCTCACCAGGACAGTTGGGAATATACAGCAGAAATACATAGCAGAAAACTTCTTGAGTTCCCTACTACCTTAATTCCCTCCGCCATCCAGCTCCCTGCCTCTCACTGATAACTAGTGTCAGGGAAAAGGGTAGAGTATCTGAGTGTTCTGATGGATGAAAGCCTGAGTGGAAGCAACGGGACAAGGAGACTGGGGTTTTCTTAGGGGAGAGAAGAAAGAAAACAAAAAGTAAACCATTATGCTCCTTCTCAGTTTGAGTTCATAGACCTCACCAGATCCCTAGGATGATGTCACATCTCACCTGAATGAGCACTTCAATCTGCATAGCGTAAGACATTTTCCCAGCCAGCCATAAAGGAGAGCTGTGCATTGGGTAAACCAAGATGATGCCTTTCAGTTTTGGGGGAGAGAGGGACAGGGAAAAAATTTTTCCCAAAGCACCTCACCTCCTATCTGTGCTTGCCAAAAAATGTTACCAGCTTTTTTAGGTCCTGAAGAGATTCTTTCTAGGTTCTTGATGTCCTGAAAAGAGAATTGGGCAAGAGAAGCAGAAAAGGTAGTTACAATTTGCATTTATCAGAGATGGAAAAGAAGTAATTGCTGCAGGGTAAGAGTAAGCTGGTGAGAAGGCTCATGGTAGCCATGAGAAATAATGGCCAGGCTCTAGTTTTTTTTAACTAGCATTAGATTTATTAATTTAAATTTAAGCCTTATCAAGTTAATTATTATAAACACAGATGAGCAGCCAGACTAACAGACCAAAATTATATATAAAACAATTATACTAAATCAAGGTACACTTTTAGATACATTGGCCAGGCTCTTTTGAATATGGAATTCCTAGATTGATTCTTCCCCATGCAAACAAAGATTTGGGGTTGGTTTCCTACCAGAAACTCACTCAGACTGACATCAGATTTATCTTTTTGAGACAGGGTCTCGCTATGCAGTTCAGGCTGGCCTTGAGCTCACTTTGTAGCCCAGGTTGGTCTCGAACTCGCAACGAATGTCCTCCCTCAGCCTCCCAAATGCTGGGATTACAGGTATGTGCCATCATGCCCGGCAACAGCATATTTAAACTGCCCTATCAAAGGCCTGCTTGGTTTTGTACTACCTATACATGAAGAATTGAAAATTGCACTTTTCTGATTGTTCAGAGGAGTGGGATTTGGGAAACGATCCCAGATTCTGTACTGTACACATGTGCCCTTGATCTGATGACACTGAAGATTATGCTTATTTGTTTGCCAGGCTTTGTCTCACTCTAATCTCCTACCACAAGGCCAGGCAGTGTGTTCCTAAGAGCTGTGTGTGAAGCTCTCACAGTAAAGCTGAAAGTACAGTGGAGATATGTCAGAAAGAGGCATGAACGGAGTTCATTAGGCAAAGACAGAGTATAGGACACACTCAGGAGTGGGGAGTGGACACTCAGAGAAACAAGATGCATTATAGTTTTGAACTAAGTACAGGAGTACCTTGGTTCATGAACACGTTTGTTTTCAAACTATTTAGTTTGCAAACAGAAGCACTTGGCAAAAGTTTGTTTTTGTTTGCAAACTCTGAATTGTGTGACAAACATGAGCACAACCATCTTTTGCCCACAAATACAAACATGGCCAGGGGCTGGGGATTTAGCTCAGCGGCAAAAGCGCCTGCCTGGCAAGCGCAAGGTCGTGAGTTCGGTTCCCGGTACCGGAGAAAAACCAAAACAAAAAAAAAACAAACAAAAAAAACCATGGCCATCTTTTCCAAAATTGCAGAACAAACTGAGGTACTACTGTACATCTGAGACTGCGCTCTGATTTAAATGCAAGTGTCTTGTGTATGTTTGTTCTTCTGTCTGTTTAATCTGTGTTTAAAAGCACCTTCAGATGCTTCATTTATGAAAAAAATTTTTTTAGTTCAATGATTTTGTTTTCTAATAGACTGCTCTTTTTGAGAGTTCCATAAAAAAATTTATATGGGTTTTCAGGGTAGCCAAATTCACTTAAAACATTGCCAGATAAAGACTGATAAGCTCAAGGCTTACATAAGATTTACAAATAAAAGCCTTAAGGCTTGATAACGTAAAGATTACATATGATTTAGGTTAATATGTATGTTTCTGTGTGTTAACTTTTAGGTTTATAGTATCCTCCAAAAGTCCTACTTAAATTGGCTTATAGATAAACAAACACTCAAGATATTACCTCAAATCCTTCCAGTTCGTATAGTTTAACAGTAGGCTAAGCTAAATCACTTGGGAAGAATAAAGATGTCTTTAAATTTGGTAACATATTTCCATCCAGGCTGTTAGATAACACAAGATAGTATAAAAAACTAGTTTTATGTATGCAATGTCTATTATCAACTCTGTACAGTAACTAAAGAGTTTTCCTTGGGCAAAGATAATATATTACACTTTTTAAAAAATGTTAACTGTTATGATGAGTCATCCAAAGTAATTGTTTTAGCTATAATGAAAAGGTCACATTTTCTGTGTTTAAAACAATATGGTTTTCTTAAAATACTGAGATGCTTTTGGTTAAACTTCCAAAATTCATTGGGAACCTGGCCAAAATCCCCAAATGTCTTATAAGGGGTATGGCCAAAGGATGAAATAAGAAAAAGAGACCAATTTAGTAATGCATGAAGAGGGGCTGGGAAGTCAATGTCTCAGGATGGGCAGAGACCAAGACACTCCAAGCCAGCCACTGTTTATTGGGTGTATACGATGATAGGAGGAGTTAGCAGAAGATTCAAGATCAGTAGAAGACTCAGAGGTCAATGACTCAGTGGAAAACAGATAATCTTGGGATGACTCAAGAGGGAGGGAATGAACTTATGCTAAGGAGGATCTTGCCCTGAAGTGATTTTTTAATCTTAGTGGTCTTAGTTTAGTTTTAGTGGGTGGGAGAGGATGGCCCATCTCTAAAGAGTTAATGGAAATCTCAAAGGGTTAATACCAATAATCCCAAGCCTCCATTTATACCTTCGGGGAGTATGCAAAATTAGCCATTGTGAATTTGTGGTCCCCAACAAAACTAGATTTAAGCAAAGGTTCTATACAGTAAATCTCAAAATGATGAATGAGTTCCATTCTGAAAGAACAGTCATAATTTGCATTTGTTTATATCCAACGGAGTGAGTCATATACAGTATACGTGTGAAAGTTTGCAACTCAAAAGTTCGTAAGTCAGGGACTTACTGTATTTTACTCAAATAATTTCTTCTGTTCTCATCATTAGTCTTTTGGTTACTAAAAAATAAGCTTTGCTAGGAATGGCGGTGCATGCCTATAATCCTAGCACTCAAGAGGCTGAGACAGGAGAATCACCATGAGTTTGAGGCCAGGTTGGCATGCACAGTGAGTTCAAGGCCAGTCTGCACTTCAAAGCAAGACCCTATCTCAAAACAATAATAAAGTGAGCTTTAAGAGTTAAAGAATATTGCCAGGCATGGTGGCACACGCCTGTAATCCCAGCACTAGGGAGGCTGAGGCAGGAGGATTGTTGTGAGTTCGAGACCAGCCTGGGCTACAAAGTGAGCTCAAGGCCAGCCTGAACTGCACAGCGAGACCTTGTATGAAAAAAACAAAACAAAACAAAGAGTTAAAGAATATTTAAATGTTAAGGAGAGTTAACTGTTATGATGAGTTATGCATTACTAATTATGCAATAATTAATTCATTCCATATTGTTATATTCATAGCAGTTGTTCAGAGTACAAGATATACACATAAAATATTGTCCAAAAAAGTATTAGCACAAAACTTTCTTTTCAATGAACTAAGAGAAACTAGCCATACAACTATCTTAACTATCTTGTGTATATATATATTTTTTTCTTTTCCCTTCCTTCCTTTCCCCTTTCTCTCACCACAGTTTTTCTTTTCTTTTGAACAGTTTACTTCTGTCCCTCTCAGACAGCTTTCTTTCTCTCAATAAATTCTTCCTACTCTTAACCTCTGTTGTTCCTAGAATTTATTCCTAAATTTTAGAGAACACAAACTTGGTGTTTTGGATATCTAGCAGGTTGGGAGCTTCTTTCGCTATATCAGGAGGATCTCTGTGAGTTCAAGGCCAGCCTGAACTACATATGATATTCTGACTCAAAAAAGGTGGAGAGGGAAGTAGAGGCTCACATCCTGCTGTCTCGGGTAAAGGCTATTGCCTAGAACAGTGATGGCGAACCTTTTAGAGACTAAGTGCCCAAACTGCAACCCCAAACCCACTTCTTTATCACCAAGTTCCAACACTGCAGTTAAGCCTGAATACTGAGGTTCTAGCTTAGAAAAAAAACAATTTACACATTAACATCTTTCATCTTAAAAAAACACAATAACAGATATTTCAATGTCACAAACAGCTTTTTATTGATAGGTAAAACTGTATTTTTGTGCATTTGTGCGTTGTTATCTGATGCTTGGCTGCTGGGGTGATTTGGCTGGCATGCCTACAGAGAAGGTGCTGGGTGTTCCCTGCAGCATGCATGACGTAGGTTTGCCGCCACTGGCTTAGAGCCACCTGGTCCCTTTCTCATTGTTTTATTCCTTTTCTCAACAACAAACAAAAACTGAGAACCACGGCTTTGGGGTTGACAAAACTTAAAAAACAGTAAAAAAAAACCAAAAAAAAACCCCACCTTTTTAAAGGTTTAACATAGCTTCAAAGCAAGGAGAAAAAAAAAGAGGAACTTTGAACTCTCAGTACTGAGGAAACACCAGGCTGACCAGCACAATGCTAGTGCTATGTTACTGATTAATTGGTGTGCACTAGATAAAAGAAGATAACATGATAAAATAAAGGTAAAAGTTACATGTAGTACAGTTAGAAATGATGGAGCTGAGCTAGTCACTCCCTTTCCTGCATTTCACTGTAAATAGCAGCCTGTGGTTATCCCTGCTCCCACTGTCCTAGGAGAGGTAGAAAATGAAATGACAGTTTAGGATGTTGCCCATGTTTTAACTGAGAACACATGAGCTGTTGTGTTCTCCTAGCCTCACCTCTGGTCACCCGTACTCTACTTCGACCGTACTACAGGCTCCATAAACATAATTAAGATCAGAGTGAATTCTGGGATTAGTGTACATGTTAAAAGGGCCCTCAGCACCCTATCAACCACACCTAGAGATTCAGTGAGAGGCACCTAAAGCAGAGGTTTCTGGCTTTTAAATTCTGAAAGCCTGTATTATTGTCCCCCCTTTCTTTTGCTGTTGCTACTTTTGACCTGTGTACTGGTTTTCTGTTGCCCTGGCACTTTTTTTTTTTTTTTTTTTTTTGTCTTTTTGAGACAGGGTTTTGCTATGCAGTTCAGGCTGGCCTTGAGCTCACTATGTAGCCCAGGCTGGTCTCGAACTCGCAACAATCCTCCCGCCTCAGCCTCCCGAGTGCTGGGATTACAAACTTGCGCCACCATGCCCAGCCCTGGCACCTTGCTTAATCTACTTATACTTTTGTTGCCATGTACTGGCCCTGAGCTCAACTTCCCATGATCTTCAATAAATGTAGCTGCTTACTACTTACTACTAGGTGTACACTTGATAATTCCTTCCTCGTCATACATAAAAATCATTGGCCCATTCAACTCTAACAACTGTGAAGCCAAAGGAAGAGGATATCGCCAAACCTCAGCAAACTTCCCTGGACATGGAACCAAGAGACTTCATTGCACAGTAGCCCACTGACATCACCACACATCAGAGGCATCAGCAGCCCAGAGACCTCTGAAGACCTCAGCAGAGGTGGGCAATGAGACAACCCAGCCAAAGAGGAGGGTAACTCTATGGGGGACCGGATCAAGATCCCAGCTGCCTGTATGAGGAGTATGGTGAAAGTGTAAAATAAGAAACAGACAAATGCTTGACTAGGGGTCGGGGAGGGGCTGGGAGGTCAGTGCCTCAGGATGGGCAGGGACAATTTTTGATTGGGTGTATATAATAATCCGAGGGATTATGAGATGACTCAGAGTACGGTGGTGAGCTTATGTTAATGAGGATCTTTATGTTGATGAGGATGGTGTGGAGAGATGGCGGGTTAAGAAGGAGTTTGTCCTTCCCCCCAAGGTGAAACCCTATTTTTATTATCATTGGGTTCTCAAGGAACCAGGATTTCTTCAGCTGATGCAGCCTTACCCTGAGACATGACAGCATGATGGGACCATTAATGTGTCAACTGTGACCAGAGCCATGCAGAATTATGTTCCTGTGTACCATAGCCGGCCCCCATGGCAAGGCACCAGGCCGCAGACAATCACAATTTAATTCTGAAATGATTTTTCCCCAACAAGAACGGACCCAAGCTAAGCCAAATGGAAAAGGCCACCAGTAGGCAGGTGACTGCTTTGTCATAGCTGTCCGTGGCAGAGTCTGGGAGACATGGACCTGTCCCACCTGAAGTCCTTGTTTTCTCCGTGGGGTGTTTGGTAAGTTGCCCTGGACTTGGGCAGTTATTTCTTTAATGCCAAAGGTGTTTGTTGGGCCCCTGTGGGTCAAGGGCTCACAATGAAGGCTTCCTTCCCCTTCAGTATTTTACTTTTTCTCTTCTGATTCCCCCCTCTTCCTCAGGCTTTCAGCTATCAAAGTGTTCAATGTATTTGGTTAGAGCCAGGGATATAGCTCAGTGGCAGAAGCATTTGCATGTCAATATATTTGGTTATTGGTTCTGGATAACTTAGAACAGAGTTAATAGGAACAGCGTCTTCCCACATGGGAACAGGAAAATTTGTCCATTTAAAAATTCTTATTGCTTCTGACTTCGGTGGAAGCCACCAGCTGTAGCAGATTTGACTTCCCCTGGCCTGCCTATACTCATCACCTCATAGATTAATTTTCTCATACTGATTTACTCTGATTTCTACTCAGTTTTGCTTTTGTTGTGATAACTGTGGCTTTCATGTTATGCCCTCATCTAAAAAGATGCATAATCTGTATTTGCTGCCTGAATTTACGTAGTGTATGACTTTTGTTTTGAGATTCTGTCACCAAACATGTTTGCTTTATGTCTGGATCTAGTGAGATGAGGTTTTCCTAGGAAAAGGCTGTATTCCCTTTTTCAGATGGCCAGTTAGTGAAATATCATCTGTGGAACTGCCTGTTTCTCCACCAGAGGGGCTAAAAGCTGTATCTGCGGAGATATCATACAGTTTGGGGTTCTATTAAGCAAGGCAATTGCTATCCTTCCAAAGCAGGATATTAGGCGGTTTTAAAACTGGTTGATACACAGCTAGTGAGGCCTCCCAGGTTTGGACTCTGTGTAAGGACTCTGCGGATACAGTGGAGATTGTAAGGTTCCAAGAAAGTGGTGAATGTCCACACAGGACTGGAGATATCCAGCTCCCAGAGAGTTCAACTTTATCAGGGCACACTTTGATATAAGCAGAGGAGAGTTATAGATAAATGTAGAGGATGCCCTTACCAGTTTCCATGTGAAACTAACCAAAGGGAAGGCTCCATAAGGCTCCTGTGATCTAATCCCAAGGAATTCAGCCTTACCGGGTCATACCCCTGGGGCTGAAAGGCTCAGGAACTATCAGGAGATGCCCTGCCGGGTTCCTACTAATGAAGACTGACCCAGTGAAAGGTCTAGAAAATAAAGACTCCAGCGGTAGCCCTGTAATATCCCCACTATCAGGAATTAACCCAGGGACATGCCTGGAGGACCACAACACCTAGCTTCTACCCCTCCTATCTACAGATCCATCATGGGAAGTGCCTCCTCTATTCCTACTAATTCTATCATCAACCAGGGGGAAAAATTCCACCCCAAGATCCTTCAAAGAGATTATCTTATATTCCTGTGTAATAAAATCTGGTTTATGTATCCATGTGGGGAAATGTGGTCACCCCTCAGCAGCTTGAAATATAATGCCATATTATAATTATATATTTACTGTAAGGAATGGGAAAAATATCATAGATGCCTTACTTTCAAGACTTTAAAGGGCTGGGGAGGGGCTGGGGATTTAGCTCAGTGGCAAAGTGCCTGCCTGGCAAGCGCAAGATCGTGAGTTCAATTCCTCGTACCGGAAGAAAAGACAAAAGACAAAAAATAAATAAATAAATAAAATAAAGGGCTGGGGATATAGCTCAGTGGCACAAGCTCAGTGGCACGCCTGCCTGGTAAGCGTGAGGTCCCAAGTTCGAGTCCCAGTACCTGAAAAAAAAAAAAAAAAAAAAAAAAAAAAAAACTTTATGGTCCTCTACCAGAGGACTGATTTGTACCCTAAAAGATATCCTCCCTCAGAGTTGATGCTCCTGATGACTCCCTCCTGTCAATTCCTGCTCCCCACAAGCTACCTCCTCAATACCCTGCTCCATCAGTACCCTCAGGCAATAAAGGCCATCTCCTGAGTCCACATCATACTAGGTATGTGTCTATATACCATAGGGTCCCAGATTCAGGGAACACAACATCCAAGCCAGCCACTGCTCTACTTCTTTGAGAAATGGCAGGCACTGACAGTACAGTTCAGTCTGGTGCTGGTTCCTTTTTCAGTTTTGGATATTCAGCAGTGTGAAGAAAAAAATTGGATATTCTCTGAAAAAAGCTTGCTGATGGTTTTCACACCCTAACAATGGCTTTTGATCTGACCTGATGAGATGTGCAGTTTATCCTGGTCTCTTGTTGCACAGAATTAGAAAGGAAAAGGATTGTGAAGGTTGCAAAGCAGGCCAGTGATGAGGCCTTCAAAGCTTCACCCTCTGATAATCAACCAAGTGCTGCATTACTTGGGTCCCAAATGGGGCTTGAGTGGGATTATAACACAGAGAGCGGAGAAGCCAAACAAAAGTTATGCGTCAAGGCCATTTTAGCTGGTATGTGACAAGGGATGCCCAAACCTCTGTAATACAATAAGCTTAGATGGGAACACAGTTACTTTTCAGCTTTGGCTTGAAGAGGCACTCCATAAATATATTAATTTAGACTCTGGGTCTAGAGAAGGTGAGATTATCCTAAGGCAGTACTTTTTTAGTCAGTCAGCTCCAGATATTAGGAAAAAGCTCCAGAAACTCCAACTGGACCAACAAACTAAAATAAGACAATTGGTCAATAAAGCTTATTCTCTGCTGAATAACCATGAGGAAGTTGAGGACAAATGGGAGCTGAATAAGGAAAGGAGGCAGGCTAAAGCCATACTTGCCCTATTTGATAAGGCTCATGACAAAGCTGGCACCACTAGGGAAATCCAAAGAGTGATGGAAGCAAGTCAGAATGTTTCAATTGCAAGTTAACAGGACACTGGGCAAAGGAATGCCCTCAGAAACTGTCTAGCCATTGTTGGGCCAATCCACATGGAAAAAAACCACCTTGGCTTTGGAAGAGAAAGTGCTGTTGTTCTCAGAGAGGTATAAGGTCATCCCTCACTATAGTGGCCAGGGAAGAAGGCCCCAGACAGTGAGAGGTGGTGTTGCCCAAAGCAGCCTGTAAGGCTCCCATGCACATATCACAATTAATTCACAGGAGCTTCGGGTAACTCTAGATATAGCAGGCAAACAACTTACATTTCTCTATGATACCAGAGCAACTTACTCCCTTTTAGTTTCTTATTGGCTTGAGCTTTCATTTTATTCTAAAGTTGCTGTGGGCCTTGATGGAGTTACCTGGACAACTTTCTTTACCCCAACTCCCAACTGACATTTAGAAGATGTACTTTTCCAGGCTACCTTCATAGTAATATTGGAATACCCCATGCCAATAATTGGAAGAGATATACTCTTCCTCCTCAGGGCCACCCTAATGCTGAAACCTCTGACAACTTGTGTCTTAGTTGCTAGAGACTCAGACAATTACCCCATGCGGCATGATGTCTATGCTAGGAGTTGATTCTCAAGCAGAGTATGACAGCACCCCAGGGAGGGCCAACAAGGCTACTTCAGGAGTCATTCAGCTGAAGGACTCTAATCTGTATCCTCACAAAAGACAGTATTTCCTTAAGAAAAAAGCTAGACTGGTGTTAAAGGCCATTACTGATAAGTTCTTAGCGACAGGGTTACTGATGCAATGCCAGTCAATCTCTGTGTAACACACTCATTTCACCAACAGTCAAGCCATCAGGAAACTATCACCTATTACAAGATCTCAGAGCCATCAAGGAGGCAGTGGTACCTATTGACCCATTAGTAACACACTCATATACCCTTTTAGTACAGATCCTAGGAGACACTAAATGGTTTTTTGTCCTTGATCTCAAAGAGGCCTTTGTTTCTATTCCGAGGAAAATCATATCTGCCAACATTTGTTTGCATTTGAATGAGACAGTCCCCAAATAGGACTTCACCAACAGTAAGTATACTTGATCTGTCTTGCCTCAGGGCTTTAGAGATATCCCCAATTCATTTTCATAAGCTTTAGCTCAAGACCTGAGAAACTTAAAATTCAGAATGGGAGGCCTATTACACTACACAGACAACCTCATTTGTAGCCCCACTAAGAAGTTATACACCATTAAGTCGCTGAAATTCCTAACAGAAAGGAGTTACAAAAGATGGCAGAGCAGTGAGCAGCATCAAATCAAGCCTCTCTGAGATTTGGAGTCCAGACACTGGAATATAGCAATGCAGAGAAGAACAAGGGAAGCGGGTCCCCAGGAACAAGAAAGGATAGGAAGCAACAATTAGAGACCACAAAGAGAGTAAAAAGAGAGACCTCAATGCAGAAGAGGGTGATGGAAAATAGTGTTTTCTTCTTGAATCCCACCTGATGGTACAAGAGGTGGCTTGAACCTACAGAGGCACTGTGACTATGAATGACTCCAGAGGACTCCAAGAGAAATGCCCCAATGGCATGGAGAACTGGACACTGTGGGCTGGAGTGGCTGAGTGATTGCTGTTCAGATAACCACAAGAGGGGGCAACTGGCTGGCCTCCAATTTGGAAAGGAGCCAGCTGAACCCAGGACTCAGAGTAGCCATGGTTGACTCCTTCTAGCAGCTGTAGCATCAGGGTGGGGCACCACTGTGAGAGACATCCAGCAGCAGGGAGCTGAGCTCCAGCTGGCATGAAGCACCTGAAGTTACGTGGGCTGAACAACTTGGGTCCCAGCCTCACAGCCAGAAACCAGAATCAGTCAGAACTTCAGTGGAGTTGAGAGCACAGCCTTGCGGGGACTATCCATCACTCACTGTAATTCTACTGCAGGCTTGCTGGGATCAGCCAACATGGATCTGGGCGCTACCTGTCCCGTCTTTCTACCAGTGACAGCAGAGTGATTATGTGAAATGGACTTTTTTTTCTTCCTTTCTTTTTTTCTTTTTCTTGATTGTGCGAACACTGAACCTAGTTTTTCAGGTTGTTTTATTCGGTGCTTGTTTTTGTTTCTTCCATCTTTCTTTTGTTCCTGTCTTCTTCACCAGTTTCCAAAACCTTCAGTAGTCTTCCTTTGTGCTTCCACCTTGCCTCTAACCTCTTTCTCTTTGCTTTCTCTATTTTTTCCCTCTGACCCCTTTTAATATTTCTCTAGCTGGGAGTGGTGGGGCACTCCTGTAATCCTAGCACTCGGGAGGCTGAGGCAGGAGGATCATTGTGTGTTCAAGACTAGCATGGGCTGCAAAGTTAGCTCAAGGCCAGCCTGAACTGCATGAGACCTTATCTCAAAAAAAAAAGATTCTCTAGTGAGGGTAAAATTGCTGAGAGGGTACTTACTATATACAACTTTCTAGTTTGTTTCAGATTTTGTTATGTAACTACAAATCTTTTTCCTACAGGCCTTAGCTTTTGTGGGTAACCCAAGCTAATATTAGAGTCTACCTCATCCAGCTGAAACTCAAGCTGGAATTACAACCTTTTGCCTATAAATTCATGCCATTGTTTTAGTTTTAATTTCTATTACTATGAAAATAAGGACAAACACAGTAGACAGTGAGAGTCATACCTGGGCATCTGTCTCGGTTATTTTTCTCTTGTTGCTGAGACAATACCTGACACCCAAAATGAAGGAAGGAAAGGTTTATTTAGCTTACACTTTGTGGAGGTTTCAATCCATGCTTGGCTGGCTGCAAAGCAGAGCAACACATGGCAGAGGACAAACGTTCATGACGGCTGAAGATAGTAAAGCAACAAGAACAAAATGGAGGAGCCGTGGGAAGAGGAAGCCTCTTTCCCTTACATGTGCAAACTATCCGCCCTAGGGCACTCACATCCAATCAATCAAAACTTTAAAAGCCCGCCCCATGACTGTATGAGGATTTGGAGGGACATGCAGACACAAACCATAACAGCATCCCACGACATTTAAACATTGTGTCTCCTCTAACCTGACATGGGTTACTGAATATAATGTAGAAGAAAAACGAGTATGCCTGCCTTTAATAGTTACCTTGCCAAAATTTCCCATAGTTACAATACTCAGTGCTCTAAGATATTCTATATTGGACATGAATAATCTGACAAATGAATAATTCATTGAGATGTAAATAAGTTCAGACATTTACAGATTGGTTAGATAAAATGAGATGCCATGAACCCTTAGGTAAAATAGCTATTATGGCCTAATAAAAGCTAAAACAGAGACTTTGGGGAATACAACTCAGTATATAAAGCATAATTAATAAAGGAATGATTACGGGAAATCACCACGCTGCTCTCTCCTGAGAAATAGTTTGCCGTGACGTATCCTTGACCTCTCCTTCACCCCATTTACTGAGATATGCAGAGCTGGCTATATTGAAACAAATGTCAGCAAGAATTATACCTTCCTGGAAGCAAAGGTGCCAGCCATGCATATATCAAAACTATCTGTGCATTTCTAATTGAAGGCCTAATTGAAGGCCTCTGTGCCTGGTACAGTTACAAAGTTTCTTTTCCCTGTGCACTCAGTCACAGCATATACCCACCTCCCTGACTGATACAAATAAAAGCCATGAGATTTTGGAGAAGAACCCTTTTGTTCCAGAGAAAACACTGGGCCACCCCAGGGCTCTCAACTGCAGAACTTTTTCTTTGTCTTTCTTTTGCATCTGTGTGCCATCTTGCCAGGTGGGTTACTGATACCCTCAGCAAGGGTTTTGGTCAACAGTTATCTGCATTTGTTCTCCACATGACAGAAGAATTTTGTCTATTCTTAATTCTGAAATAAGTAGATCAACAAGTAAAAGAAACAATAGATACCTCATGATGCTGTACTACACCCTTAATGCTGAGGTATCATTAGTCAAGACATGGCTAACCAATCTCCCATATTATTAAAATTACTGACGTCATTCATTCAACAACCAACACATATCTGGCCCAATAGATTTGGATAGCATGTTCTGCTCGGGGATGATTTCTGCAAGAATATCAGTTTCAGGTCATCTCCTCCTCCAAAGCAACACACCACAGCCTCTTCTAGGCTCCTCATGAGTAAGCCAGCAGCTTTGGTTTTTTTTGTTTTTTTTGGTTGTTTTTTGTCTTTTTGAGACAGGATCTCACTATGGAGTTCAGGCTGGCCTTGAACTCACTTTGTAGCCCAGGCTGGTCTTCTGACACAATTACTAAGTACAGATATATGTGGAATATCTTTCATCAGCATGGTTTGGATTCTGGTAGCAACAAATTCTTTATTTACAAATTTTACTTCTCAATTAAAATCAACAGTCATTCCCATTACCGCTTTCAAAAGAAGACTGTCACAGTGAAGGCCTTGATGGCTATTGTGATGCATCTAAGAGTCATTGGACCATGCATGCTATCCAATAGCAGTTCCAGGGCTCCCCATGAAAGAACTTGCCCTCGTTGGTCTCATGCCATTAAAACAATGAGTGACTGGCTGCCTTCTGGGCTTGCATGGAAATAGAGGGTCTCACAGACCCCAAAGCTGTGAATCTTCATACCCAGCTTCTCATCTTATGCTTTGGGTCATGGAAATGTAGCATAACTAGTGAGGCCCCCTTAAGACAGAGTGGAGCCAGGTTTTTGCTGTCTGATATTCCAACTGCATGAAAGAGTGGCTTCCCTGCACTTAGTCCCTTGCCACATGCCATGATGCTGAGTGATGACACCCCTCCTACAGGCCACCTGACCGTGAGGTTAACCCCTCTGGTATTAGCAAAGAGAAGAGCAATGGAAGTTCACAGAGTACGCCAAGGGTGCGTACCTGTCATCCATGGTGTGGCTTCATGGAATACTGCTGCCTTCCAGCCGTTAGGAAGGATGTCCCTAATTCCTTCCTAATAAAACACAGAACACAAGAAACAGGACAGTTGTCCAGACTTCAGGCAGGAGTCTCATCACTGGAAGCCTTGGTCAACCAAATGATCCCGTCTTCACACTCATTATAAACTATTGGGTCGGTACCTAGAATATGCCTCCTTTAAGGAAAAATAAGCAAACAAGGAAAATAATACTAAAAACAAACGAACAAAACCTCTTGGCATTTCCTGCCTCATAGATACCCAAAATACACAGGAAAACACAGAAGTCTCCTTAGATACCAAGGCCACAATAAAAGTCCTCAACAGGACATTCCTTATCTCCTTAGGAGTTAGAGGCAGTACTGATAGTCACCAAGCTGCACATTTCGCTTGTCTGAATACACAATGCCCGACTCTTAAAGAGGCATTGAGTAGAGCTTTCCTGTCCCTCATACGTCCTACATGGGTGGCTAAATTCAGGGACTTAATGGTGGTCTCAAATAATATTCTTTTCGAATGTGAGTCAGACAAATGGCTACTTCATGTGGTCTCCATCTTCCTCCAGGCCTTAATCTCTCTTACTTCAAGGTCTCTTGGATCCTCAGCACTTGAATGGCTGAAGCAAGAGCATTGCCATGATTTCAAGGCCACACTGGGCTACACAGTGATTGCAAGATCAGCAAGTATAGACTGTGTCTCAAAAAAGAAAACATAAACAAACAAATGAAAAAGATCTTTTGTTTAAATCACACCTCACATCAACTTTAAATACTTTCCCACATTTAAAAAAGGATAACTCTTATCTTCATGTATATAACACTTCATTATATATGAAGCACTTTAATAAAGCTTTGCCCTGTCTTTAGACAGCCTATCTTACCAGATCCCAACTGGGCTGGAGGCCAGACCTAAGTATAAAATCTACTAGGAACCATTAAACACAGATTGCACCATAGGCCAGACACTTGCTCATCCAAAATGGGACCCATTTCCACACAAATATCTACATTCCCTGAAAAAAAAGTCCCATCAAAAGTACAGTTTCCAGGTATTGTTAACTGTTAACCTCATTACTACCAGTAGGCTTGCAATTTGGAGGCACAACTCGTCTGTGTAACCCATTACTTCAACTAGATATGGAAAATCCTGAGGTTCACATTCCATTGAGTGGCTAACACAGGCCCTTCAATCCAAAACTTCAGCAAGCAAACCAACAACCATGGCAAAGGGCCCATGGCAGGTGACCAAATTAGAGGCCTATACAGAATCTCCAAACTCAGTCTTGGTGGTATAGTTGGCATATAACCTGACATTCTACTAATAATATATACCCATATCAGGTCATATGTTTCAACACCTGCTTGCAAGCAAACTCTTTTCACCATCATCTAAGCAAAACATTGGACTGCTAGAAATGTCTAGGTTTGGTCACCTCTAAGTGGAGATTAGTGGAGATTTGAGAGGGATAGGAATGGATGTTAATATCACCTTTGTTCACTGAGTGCTCCCAAGCCCCTTGAATTAAAAAATATATGAAAGTCATAATCCCAAGGCAAATGTTGCCTTCAAATTACACAAGCAGCTCAAGTCATTATAACAACATAGAGCTGCCTTAGCCTGAGTAGATATCATCTTGGAAAGTTCAACACCTCAGATGATATCACCTGAGTAGAGAAAGTTGGTGTCCTGGTAGGGAAAAGACAGGCTTTATTAAAAAATAATAAGTAGGGAGAATTACCAAAGGCAGTTTCTGCCTCTACAGGTAGAGCAACTAGAAAGACAAAGGAGAGAGAGAAGCTAGACTGAGAGAGACACCAGGTAACACAATTACCATAAGAATTTATCAAAAAGAGTTAACAAAACATGAGGAAGCCAGAAACATAAACGACAAGGAAAACCAGCCCCCCTCACCCACCTGATAAAATCCATGAGATAAGAGGCAACCACCTAAGGACTCTTATTTAGTATATAAGACACACATGCACACACACACACACACACAGCTACACATATACATATGTATGTATGTTCTCACTTTAACATCACTATATTATTGCACCAGATACAGACATGTACACATGTGCCCTGTATTTAATAATTAAGTCTAAGCTACCTCCTGCTAAAGTTCCCCCCTCATTTATGCATCACAACAGACACAAAGAAATCAAATGGTGGAAAGAATGTAGGCAGACATGCTCAGGTTAGAATCAAAGACAGCCAAAAGAGCCAGGTGCCCACAAAGGGGCTGGAAAAATCAGTAGTAGTGCAACAGCAAGCAGAAACACTGAAACGACACCCAGGATTTGGAGGCAGATATATTTACATCAACAGGCACTGATCAGGATCATTCCCAGAGGATCAGGCCCTGATTTCTGGTAGTCTAGGGCTTTCATATGATGCACAAGCAGAAGTTACAAAGGCAAGACAGAACAGCCTGGTGGTTCTGATTAACTAGCAGGGTGAGGTCATCAGTTACAAAGGTAGACTAATGATCATCAGTTTATGAAGCTAGCTACAGTGGTATAATCTGGCATCCTCTATGTTTGGTTATGCCCTTGTGGTTTTAGGGGTCAAGAAAGTAATTACAAAGCCATGAAGCAGTTACAGAGCTGGGCAGTTTCAAAAGAACAATGTTTTAAGAAGAACAATTTCTCTTGTACAGTTTTTTGCTTTCAGTACTAAATAAAAGGAGCAAGGGATGAAAGCTTAGGGATATTCACCTCTGATACCCCCTGCCCTCCCAAGGTAGCTGTCTATTTTGTTTCTTTTCCATCTTTTTCTTTTCTTTCTTTTTTTTTTTTTTTTTTTTTTCTTGTCTTTTTGAGACAGGTCTCACTATGCAGTTCAGGATGGCCTTGACCTCACTTTGTAGCCCAGGCTGGCCTCGAACTCACAATGATCCTCCTGCTTCAGCTTCCCGAGTGCTGGGATTACAGGTATGTGCCACCATGCCTGGCATTTTCCATCCTTCTGTTCTAAATAAGCCATCTCTTTTATTTTGAACAGCCTCTTTAATTCATTACTGAAGCTGAAAGTTATGATCCCCACATTTACATACCTCAGATGAGGAGTGGTGTATACATGCCACCCTACCACAACATGAGACCAAGAGCTCACTGTTGACCATGACTTTGCACCTTGTATCAGAGACTATTTCACCCTGGTAACCCTCCCCCAGCTCCCAACAAGGTCTGTGGATTGCCTTTCCTATGGCACAAGTTTGACATGTGACATCCACTCATTTTCATATTTTAATATTGTGGATTCTATGATGTTTCCTGAGCTTGCTAATTGTTTAGCCCTTGACTTAGGTATAATCTTTATTCAGGTAAAACCTACATACCTACACCTCCATCCTTACAATGAAATTTGAGAGAATTTACCACAATCTCTAAAATTAAAACATTATTGGGATGTGGTCACACACACACCTGTATTCCTAGCACTCCAGGAGGCTAAGGCAGGAGGTTGCAAGTTTGAGCCCAGCTTGAGCAACTTCAGGAGTTAGGGAGACCCAGTCTCAAAATAAAATTTTAAAAAGTCTAAAAATAGCCATAGGCCTTTAAAAAAAAACCCTTTCCAAGAAAAAAGCCCCTTTAAATAAAAATAGCCATAGGTTGTCTTCCCTCAGAAGACTAGTACCCTAACAAACAAATCCTTGATTTCATGGAGTGTTCCCTAGTCAAGTTGCTAAATTTTCACCATAACCTTCTTCCATGGTGAACAGCACCACCACAACCACACATTCTGCTTGGACACACACAGATATAAATAATTATTTCACGTAATTTACTAGCTTATCAGCTTTTACCTCCTAGCAATATAACTGCACACCTGCCATCTTGATCAAAGAAATATACCAAGAAATTATTTTAGTGTACAATTCCAATGAAATGTTGATAGATTCCAGAAATTTCAGATCAATTATTTGTTCTAAAACTGAGACTGGAGATTAGGGCATGGCACATGGCCTGCAGAAGTGAGTACGACCTATTAATTACGAAGTTTCAGGACACATTCACAGAACAGTGCCCAAAGCACTGCAGTAGAACCAATCAGAAAGTGATATCTTCATTTTTTTCTCACAAGAACCCAAGCAGGTTTTTGATAGGACAGCTTAGTCCCGACATCAGCCAGAAGAATGAGAAATACAAAAGACAGCGACCACTGAGCTCTTGGCCACTGTGTTATCTCTTTCATTGTGGTCTGCTGTCACCCTGTAGAGTGTAATTATTTTCCTACTTTTAAGTGGCCCAAACCTGCACTGCAGAGAATGTTTCTTTTCATACCTTTAACAAGTCTGAAACTTCCCTCCTAGGGGCTGGGGATTTAGCTCAGTGGCACAGCACCTGCCTGGCAAGTGCAAGGTCGTGAGTTCCATTCTGGAAAAAAAAAAAAAAAAAACTTCCCTCCTTTTTGTACTTGTCTTAACTAACTCTTTGTTAAGGACAGAAGGAACTTAAAAACCACCTCTAGCAGGAGACTCCAGTGCCCCAAAACCTGGTAAAATATCTTGACAAAGCCAGCCAGAAAGCAAGGCCTTTGGGTACAGTTTTATTTCTTTGTATCATTTCATTGTTAAGTAGCTCAGACTGGACTAGAAATTGTAATCCTCATTCCTCGGCTGCCCAGAGTGCTAACATTACAATCATACACTACTGATTGAGACTACTATGAAGTGGCTCTGAGCAGGATTTAATATTAACCAATTGGCTTTTTATGTTTACATGTGAGTTTGCCCGAGGCCTAGGCCCTTGTCCAGAGATGGGCAGCTGACTCATAGTAAGTGAACCTCTATGAGTCACTGGTCCCCCTTGAGATCTGTACTGGCTTATGAAATGGGGATGCCTCAAAGGACAAGACAAGGCTACAGCTGAGGACTTTTGGCTCCAACTGAAGTTAACTAAAAGGAGACTATAGCTATAGGCACCTCATTCCTGTGGTGAAGGCCTTCCCTGAGATAACACAGTGCTCCTAAATTAACATAAAGTATTACTTGGAGAAGTCCTTAAAGGCATTCCCAAGTCCTGCCCAGATTCCTGCATTTTGTTCAGTATCTTCCTCCTTTGTTGGAAAACCAAATAAATACAGGCTGCCCAGCAAAGAAGTTCTTGGTCTTAACCCAGAGAATCTTGAATTCTGTGAGAGTGTTGAACCCTGTGGAGTCCTAAAATCATTTCAATGGTCTCATTTGTTTAAGGCTTTGCCATCTACTCATTTGGGAGATTGTGGGCCTGATCAGCCCACAATAACTAAGGGGTATTGTTAATGCAATATGCTACTGTTTGTACTTGCTGTCACCAATTCTTTGCTCTGGACAGAAAGAACCTAGAAACCATCTCCAGAAGGAAATTCCAGCATTCCAAAACCTGGTAACATATTTGGCTTAGCCAGCCAGGAAAACAGGTAAGGCCATTTGGGTACCTTTTCTACCTTTTATTTCCTCTCTTGCCTAGGCTGAGAATTTAGGAAACTTTTTCAAAGCTACAGGAACTGTTTCCTGCTTTTCCAACCATGGCATATGGGGCAGGGGGCGAGGGGGGGAACAGTGGTGGAATCCATGGCCTCTATGTTTTACTTTCAGCCATAGGAGACTTACAGGCTCACCCCAAATTCATCTCTTCTTTTCTTTTTCCCATTTGTGGCCTCTCTGCCAGTATGAGTTATGTAGCTAGAAAACCTGTTATTATGCCCTTTTGTCCTCATGCTTCTGTTCTCCATGATATTTTATTACACTTTTGAGAATTTGCTTGATCTCTGCTAATTCCAATGTACTTCTTTTGAACTCAAAATCCCAATGATGTTTTCCCCCTGGATGGCCTTTTCTTTCTCAGGGTGCTATCTTTTGAGTCAGGGTTGCCATATTGTCTCATCAGATGACTGGCTGCCAATCTATCTTGTCGCAGGACTGGGCACCATTTTGGGTCAGCCACTACCATGTTTATTTACTATTTTTTCTTTTTATCAACTTGCCTTATGATCCCAGGTAAACTCACCCTTGTACGTAGGAGCTAAGCCTCTGATTTTAGACAACATGTGGGCTTATTTGCTCTTTTCACTTAAATCGGGCAAGATCTCTTCCTTGTTTCTTACAAAATTCAGACCCCTGTGCCTGAGGAGAACAAAAGACAACCAGTGAAGCTTAACTCAAGTGACTGAGTATGCAAAAGTAGGGCCAAGGTTGTTCTTAAATCTTTTAAAGGTATTTTTGTTTTTTTTTGTTTTAAATGGTTTCCCTCTCTACTGCCTTAAAGAAAGCATCAGAGTTTTTGCCATGGGGTACATAAATCAAAGGGGTATCGTTTCCAAAGTGGTTCCACTCTGTTTAAGTAGATCCACCAAGTAGCACATCACGGCTAAGGGAGTCCCCCTGGGAAGGGACTCCACCCTGCTCTCATGGGGCTTGAAGCGCTAGGTGGGGCCATCAAGTGGCTCAACACCGCACTCCCTCAGGAGTTCATGGGCCCCCATATGGAGACAAAAAGCCTTCAGAAAGACTTTCTTCTATGCTTCCATGAAAGAAGCCCCCTTAAGATGCTAGCCTTATTCTCAATTCATGGGGAAACATTAAAAGCAGTCTATACTTCCTAGGAAGATAACTGGGCCTTAGGACAAGGGGGAATGAAAAGTGGACTGTGGCGGTATTTACAAAACAAACTGGTCCTTCCTCAAGGGACACAGTGGAAGACTATAGAAACCCTTCATGATTTTTTCCATATGGGAAGAGATGCTATGTTGGAAATGGTCACTCAGAGTTTCACAGGACTAGGACTAGGACTAGTGGCAACCACCTGACAGGTCTGCAAAACCTGCCCATTCTGTGCCTATAATAACCCCGGCAAGACCAAACCACCTCCTTTACTAGACCCTGTGCAGAGGAGAGGGACATACTGTGGGGAAGACTGGCAGACTTTACACACATGCCACCATGTGGGGGATTTAAACAAATATTGATCCTAATTGACACCTGCGCAGGCTGGATTGAAACCTTCCTACCCATTCAGAAAAGGCTATAGGAGTAGTCAAGATGCTTCTTAAAGGAATCATCCTCCAATTTGGAGCCTTTTGGGGGTTTTCCTCCTAACTTTAATACATGAGAAACCTTCTCACCATTTATGCTTCTTTCATTCAGTTCTTTGCCAGGACAGAAAGGACCTAAAAGTCACCTCTAAGAGGAGACTCCAGCAGCCCAGAATCTGGTAACTGTCCGAGTACCCTAGCTATCAAGTATAAGATGGATGGTATAACATAATGAATGAAAAACTAAATTGAAATTTTGAGAGTTACACAATAAACTTTATACAACTGGCCCAAAAAGCCCCCAGTAAAAATAGTTAATGTGGCACTGTGCGAGATTAATCATGGCCCTTACAGACTAAAAAAAAAAATCTTCAAGCATAAAACATAATCAAGCACAAAAACACACATATCAGCTATCAGAATAAAACAGAGTCCAAAAAATAAATAAAATAGAGTCCAGAAACAAACCATACATATGTTCAAATGACTTTTGACAAGAGTGCCAACACCATTTGATGGACAAAAAAAAATCTTTGCATAAGTTAATAAAAACAAACTAAATATTCATAGACACAAGAATGTTGAACATGACCTCACAACATGTGTAAAAATGACCTTAAGATGAATCAAATATCCAAATGTAACAGTTAAATGTGTAAACTGTGACAAAACAATATTGAGGAAAACTTCATGACATTAAAATGGTAATAACTTCTTGACTATGCTGTGGAGACATAGACAAAAGAAATAAAAATAAGACCAAATAAAAATTTATAAATTCTGTACATCAAAGGACATAAGTAACAATGACAAGGCAACAAGAGAGTGGAGAAAATGTTTGATAATCATATATCTGACAAAAGCTCACTATCAGGGGCTGGGGATTTAGCTCAGTGGCAAAAGCGCCTGCCTGGCATGTGCAAGGTCGTGAGTTCGGTTCCCGGTACTGGAGAAAAACCAAAAAAAAAAAAAAAAGGATCCAAAAAATTAGTAAGAAACACTATAATTAAAAAATGAGGCCAGGCAAATTGGCGCCTGCCTGTAATCCCAGCACTCACGAGGCTGAGGGAGGAGGATTGCTGTGGATTCCAGGCCAGCCTCAACTACATAGTGAATGCAAGGCCTACCTGAACTACACAGTGAGACCCCATCTATAAAAATATAGTGGATGGGGCTGGAGATTTAGCTCAGCAGCACAGTGCCTGCCTGGCAAGCGCAAGGTCATGAGTTCAATTCCTGGTACTGGAAAAAAAGAATATATAGTGGTGCTGGCTATGGTGGGCATACCTCTAATCCCAGCACTTGAGGAGGATCCCTTGAGTTCAAGGCCAGCCTCAGCTACATAGTGCGTTCAAGGCCAGCCTGGAATAAGTTATACCTGTAACCAATAAGTACATGACAGGAACACTGAACATCAAAAACCATTCAGAAATGCAAAACAGAACCACAGAAAGAGACCATCTTTTACACATTAGGATGGCTAACACCTATGCAAGACAAAAAGGGAGCAGAAATTAACAAGTATTTGCAAGGATGTGGAGAATTTAAAACCGTGCGTAGGTTGTAGAAATGAAAAATCATGCAGCCTTTATAGAAAATAATGTAATTTTTTTTTCTTTTTTTTTTTTGTCTTTTTGAGACAGGGTCTCACTATGCAGTTCAGGCTGGCCTTCAGCTCACTTTGTAGGCCGGGCTGGTCTCGAACTCGCAACCATCCTCCTGCCTCAGCCTCCCAAGTACTGGGATTGAAGACGAGCACCACCACGCCTGGCAAGAAAATAATGTAGTAAATTTGAATAATTCAATGTAGTCTGACCATCTGAATTAAATATAGCTTGAATGTTACGGCAGAAACAAGGTTTCATCACCTTTGACAGTTTCCAATTCTCCATCTCACCCACTACTTATGAGATTATTCTAGAAATCTCCTTCATGTCCCATTGCATTGTGAACTCCCACCCCCACTGCGGCCAGGTCAATGCAGAATAGTCGCCTCACCCACAGAGCTCCAGGAGATTCTAGAGCTCCTGCCTGCCTGATGTAAACCCACTGGACGGCCCTTGAGAAAGTTTCCTGGGTACAACTTTGAACCTCACCTCAGGATATTTTGGCTTTCAGATCGATCCCCCCTACTTCTCTCTCCCCATCTCTATCTTTTCCAAAACAAGCATGGCCCACACCACTACATCATTACTGTTGGCATCTAAGGTGTGCTGCTCTCTTCAGTTTTAAAACCTGCTTCTGGCCAGGCGTGGAGGTGCACACCTGTAATCCCAGCACTCAGGAGGCTGAAGTAGGAGGATTGTTGCGAGTTCGAGACCAGCCTGGGCTACAAAGTGAGCTGAAGGCCAGCCTGAACTGCATAGTGAGACCCTGTCTCAAAAAGACAAAAAAAAAATTAAAAAAAATAAAATAAAACCTGCTTCTTCCACTTCGGTGTGTATTTTGCTGTCTCCTTTGTGTCTTGCCTGATGAAAGAAGTTGATACCAACCTAACTCTGCTACTGTTCAGGGCTCTCGCACATGGTGGGAATCTTGGTAGGAGAAAATAAGACACAGGTCAGACAAGAAACACAAGGACTTCTGCCAAAAACACAACTCTTAGAGTCCTGATGAGACAAGGTGGACATCTCCAGAGACACCTCAAGATGAAAACAGGGGGAAATGCAGTATTTGGTATACCAAGGAGGGTGGCCTGGGTGGTCACGACCATGAGGGCTCCACAAAATAATTTCAGCTGCCACTGCCTCATTACGTGGCCTCCCACCTGGGACCGCCACAGGAAAGGCTGCAGGCCGGGCTGGTGTCGGGGCCCCTGTGCCCTGCTGCCTATTGTCTTCATGCAGAGCTGCCCAAATGCCCGCCTACACTGAGGTGCTCCTGCAAGCTAAAGTTCTCCCCAGCTCCCACCAGTTGCCAGCCTTGGTATGGCAAGAGGGGTGACCACACTCACTCTTGCTGGCCTGACTGCATGACTAGTCAGCCTTAATTAAATTGATCGTCTTTCAAAGGCCTCACCCAGGCGCCAGGGGCTTGTTACTCAGAGGCAGAGGTGCTGACCTGTGCCAAGGGGCTGCCAGGTGGATACTGGGCCATCGAAAGGCTTAGCAGACTGCAAGAGGCAGATGGGCCCTCTGACCACGCACGGAGTTGGTCAGGCGGTACCTGGGGATACATCCTTCAGGCTACACGGAAAGAAGCCCATTCACTGAGAGATGTAAGCGTGCTGGCCACAGTGCCTCTGGGGTCTTCCATCTCTCTGTGGCTGCCCTCTCCTGCTTCTGGGGCTCTGCACTGCCGGACCCAAACTTGTGTGGACCTAATACTTAGGAGGGCTGTTAAAGCCCTTAATGATTCAAATTAAAAAGCCAGAATGCCTTATTGTTAGCACTCCTGCCCCCCAGTCTCCTGAGAAGGTTAACACCTATAGAAATGTCAAATACCCGTCCAGTGTCCTGGACTCTGCTGAGTGTCAGGATGCTTTGAGGCCCTCCAGATGATCCTGTAATGCTTGCTCTACTTAGAGGTCATCCTAACCCAGAGGAGGTCCACTGGGACACACATGAGAACATTGGAACAGACATTCTTGACTTCCCTGGTCCATTTTTCTGGGATGTTTGCTAAAGTAGTAGTGTTGCTTTTGGAGAAATATGTCAGCATAATGTCGATGTCAAATAGGACAGGGACCTCAATCTATCATAGTCTTCTCACGTACCTGTGTCTCATGAAACATGCTTTCTATCCATTTCAAAACCCGCCACTTAGGTCTCAAACAGTCTGGGAATTGGTCCTTGCTGAAGACGATGAGCCACAATCTCAAAAATTTTACATCAGGAGACACAGTGGTGCATGCCTGTGATCCCAGCACTCAGGAGGCTGAGACAGGAGGATCACAGTGAGTTTGAGGCCAGCCTGGACTACATAGTGAGATCAAGGCAAGCCTGAACTATATTAACAAGACTGTCTCAAAAAATCAAACTCAAAACAAAACTAAAAATACTCTAATGAAATTGTAGGGCAACCTCAGGAGGCAGTCAGCTACCCAACGTTATCCATATCTGCAGTCCATATCTTTATTTCCCAGGCTTTACACATTTTTCTTCCAGGTCCATCCCACAGCAAACCCCTTAGAGATATTATAAATTGGTAAATTAGCTTGGCTGTTAAACTAAAGGACAGAAAATTCACCTTAAGATAGAGAAACTGATCCAATGCTTTCAAAGAATGCTTGGGGAAAACAGATCACCCATCTTTAAAAATACAATAGAACTTTCCTGCGCCTTTCACCTGTAAATGGAGCCGGGGCTCTCTATAGATTCACAAATTTAACAGATTTCCACTTCTAAAACAGCTCTAAAAATTGCCAGCTCCAGGCTATGTTTTGCCTGTGTCTGGAGGGCAGATAGGGCCCTTCTCAGCGCCCCCACTATTTTCTTTGTGTATGTAAAGCGCTGCCTAATACACTGTAGACTCTCACTTATGCATCCTGAAATTCTTTCCCTGTGAGGTCAAGAACCTGCATGGTGGGCCGTTCAGGCCACCACCACCTCTTTGGAGAAACAACTGGGACCCTGTCCAGTGACCCCATCACCAAAGGTCTCCACTTTCTTCAGCGTGGCAGCCATCGCTTATAAATGTACCCTCAGGACTCAGAGCCTGTGGGGCAGAAGTTGTACAAAGTACATTCAAGTTCTCCATGGAAAGGCTCAAGGGACAGCTCTTTTTGTTTTTGCTTTTTGTCTTTTTGAGACAGGGTCTTGCTATGCAGTTCAGGCTGGCTTTGAACTCACTTTGTAGCCCAGGCTAGTCTCTAACTCACAAAGATCCTCCTGCCTCAGCCTCCCGAGTGCTGGGACTATAGGTGTGCAGCACCTTGCCCAGCTTCAAGTGACGACTTTGTTTTTTTTTTTTTTTTTTGTGGTACCGGGGATCGAACTCACGACCTTGTGCTTGCCAGGCAGGTGCTTATGCCACTGAGCTATATCCCCAGCCCTCGAGTGACAACACTCGAGTCTGGCCTCTTTCAGGAAGCTCAATTAGGAGATGAGGGCTGATAGCACAGGGAGCAAGAGTGGCAAGATCAGAGAGCCCCTCACCGAGGACTGGCCAAGGGCAGGCAGGGAGTGTGGTCGGGGGGCGGGGGGACAACAGCAACCAAGTCAATATATTTTAAAGGTTTTTTGTGTGCATATAAATTTGCTATTGCCAGACTTTCTTACCTTCTGTGGTTATCACTTTTGTTATTAGGATTACGCTCTTGGAAGCTTTTTGGCTTGTTTCACAGTAATACTCTTACTGGCTCTGGGGTGCTCACGTCTCCTTCCGGAGGTGGGTTCCTTCTCTCCTGAGCAAAGAACTGGTCAAGAGTAGCGGGGATGGGTTACAGGCAGGAAAAGGGCTCTGCAGAGCGAATTGGGGCCAAGCCTAAGTACGAAATGAGAGCACCCTGCAGATGGAGGGTGGGCCAGCCAAGCCACGTGGAGACACTGGCAAAAATTCTACATCGACTGTCCTTTCTGTGTCACCCACTCCTCGGGCTGATGTCAGCTCTAGGCTATCCTGTCAAAAACCT
>NW_004955591.1:175474-194559 GCF_000276665.1 Chinchilla lanigera
TTTTTTTTTGGTTTTTCTCCAGTACCAGGAACTGAACTCGTGACCTTGCGCTGGCCAGGCAGGCACTTTTGCCACTGAGCTAAATCCCCAGCCCCCCTTTGTTCTTTTTTCTACATTCAAAATACAATGTTTTTGTAATTGTTTATATCTAAATCTCCTCCACAACGCTTCAGGCATCCAGAGACAGGACTTTTGGAATCTGATTAAATCATAGCATACTATAGCTAAACATGATGTTAGCAGGCTGAGTCTGGTTACAAGAGGTGGGGCACTAGGGTATTTGATATCAAATCCTGGCCTCCCAAGTTTGACTCCCAGCGAAAAAACCTGCCAAAGGCCCACCTCACACCTACCTAGCAACTGTTTTTGCTCTAGCATTGCAGGCCACTGGGCAAAAGCCATGTCCAAACTGTGTGTTGGGGACCCGGCCAAGATCCCCAACTGCCTGTGTGAGGGGTACAGCAAGAGATGAAAAAACAGAAACAAATTTAGTAATGCATGACAGGGGCTGGGAGGCCAATGCGTCACGTGGGCAATGACAAAGACTCTCCAAGCTGGCCATTATATATTGGGTATATACAATAATTGGAGGGATTATCAGATGACTCAGAGGACTACTGGGACTTTATGCTAATGAGGATCTTTATGTTAATGAGAAGGTGGGGCAAGATGGCAGGTTAAAGAGTTTGCCCTTTCCCCAAGAAGAAACCCTATTTTTATCACTACAAGGTTCTCAAGGAACTGGGCTGTCTTCAACTGGTGCAGTCTTGCCCTGGGGCATCACAGCATCACAGGACCATTGAGGCTTCAACTGTGACCAGAGGCACACAGACTTATGTTCCCACATACCATAGCCAGGTGGCATGGCAAGGTACTAGCCCTGATCGCAATTTAATTATGAAATGATTTCCCCCAAAAAATTATGCAGAATGGTCCTGGACACTGCTTAGTGGAGTCACTGGAAAATGGATTGCCCTCTGGAGAAGTCTGCCCCTCCCCTGAATTCTGTCCCCTCCACATGACCTGACCCATGTGGAGAAGACCTGGTGCCCCTCGTGGACTTATCTTCACCTGCCAATTGATGTGATCTCAATCCCAAGGCCCCCTCCACGACATCATCAAAGGATCATGGGTAACCATATTGGTGGCTAAAAAACAGCTGGTCGACTTGCGCTGGCCTCTCTGTTCTTACTGAATATTTGGGACCTTTGTTCCCCTCCTCTATCTTTTTTTTTTTTTTTTTTTTTTTGCCTGTTTCAGATAGGGTCTCACTATGCAGTTCAGGCTGGCCTTGAACTCGCTTATGTAGCATCAGCCTGGCCTTGAACTCACAATGATTCTCCTGCCTCAGCCTCCTGAGTGCTGGGATTACAGGCATGCGCCACCAGGCCCAGCCCCTCCTCCATCTTGGTTGTTGGAATAAAAAACCTAATAAAAATCCCAGCCAAGACTCTCCCCTTATACTGATCTTTAGGCCATATGACTTCCACTCACTCTTTCAGCGTTTTTTTGTCTTTTTTTTTCTTTTTGAGGCAAAGTGTCGCTATGTAGTTCATGCTGGCTTTGAGCTCACTTTATAGCCCAAGCTGGTCTGGGACTCACAACAGTCCTCCTGCCTCAGCTTCCCAAGTGCTGGGATTATAGTCTTGCACCACCATACCTGGCTCACTCACTCTTTCTTAATTTCTCACTGCCCCAAACCCCTTTTAGGAAGAGATATTCTCCACCACATGGGATCATTTATATATATTCGCTCACCTTCTTCTAAGCCCTTCCTTATCCTACCAGTTGTACTCCCTAATGAGATCCTCCCCTCTAAAGCAATCCAACTCATCAAATCACAAATTGACCACACTGTTTGGGACACACACACAAAAAAACACTTCCACAGCTTTACACCACCAACCCCTCAAAATAGCCCTGAGGAATCCTACTAGAGCTGTCAGTCAACCAATATCCTCTTAGTCTTGAGGGCCAGCTTGGCCTCCAGCCGTTTTTTTGTTTTTTGTTTTTTTTTTTGCCTTTTTGAGATAGGTTCACACTATGCAGTTCAGGCTGGCCTTGAGCTCACTTTATAGCCCAGGCTGGTCTCAAACTCACAACGATCCTCCTGCCTCAGCCTCCTGAGTGCAGGGATTACAGGATTGTGCCACCATGCCCGGCTTTAATAAACTACGTTTTATTTTTTGGTACTGGGAAATGAACTCATGACCTCAGGCTTGCCAGACAAGTGCCTATGCCACTGAGCTATATCCCCAGCCCTTCCAGCCCATTATTAACTGCATTCTTAAAGCCCAAATTCTCTACCCTACCCATCCCCCTACAACATTCCCATCATTCTTGTAAAAACAAAAAACAAAAACAAAAAACAACAACAACAAACAAAAACCTGATGGCTCTTTCTAATTAGCCCAAGATCTCCAAAAGATTCACCAAGCTGTTGTTCCCACTCACTCAGTGGTCCGCAAGCCCTAAACCCTCCTTTTCTACCTCCAGTACTCAATACTTTACTCTTTTAGACCACAAAGATGCCTCCTTTACTATTTCCCTGAGCCCTGATTCCCAAAAACTTTTCACCTTTACTGGACAGATGCCATATCTCTGTTTACCCCTAAACTCACATAGATAGTTTTCCCCAAGGATTTCAGAATATCCCCCACTTCTTTGACAAAGCATTACTAAAGGACCTGCAACCCCCCAATCTTGCCCCGAGCAACTTGCTCCAATATATTGATGACTTTTTGCTTTGCAGCCCCTTGACAAATGACTAGAGTCCACACCATCTCCTTTCTGAAATTCATGGGGAAAAGGGATACTGTGTCTCAGAACACAAAGCCCAGCTGGTACAACAAGAGGTCATTTACCTTGGCCTTCACCTTACCCCTACCACTTGCTGCATAACTCAGTCTCCAAAATAGGCTATTAACAATCTTCCTTCCCCCACCCCCCATCCCCCCACACACCCCACCCCCGACAAAATGAGATCTCTGTTCCTCCCTGGGACTTCTTACCTATTGTAGACTTTGAGTCCCAAATTTCTCACTCATTATAAAACCCCTCTAATGAAGCTTGCCATGGAGATCTATGACAAAGTGTGTCAGAAATAGACTTAATTCCCATGTCCTTTGGGGCCCTCAAGTGGGCACCCTAAAGGCTCCTGTTTTGACCCTACATAATCCTAATAAACATTTCTTTTCTTTTTTTTTTTTTTTTTGGTACCAGGTGTAAAAGCCCCACCACAGACATCAAAGGTTCTAGTTTAATTCCCAGTTCCCACCCCTGCCCTGAGGTTAGATCTTCATGTTTACCATTCCTGGAATGTATGGTTGTAAACTAGTTGTAAACGCCCTGTCCTTCCTGGACTCCCAAAATGTATTGTTCTTTCCGTGAATGCTCTACCCTTCCCGGATTCTTGGAATGTACTGTTCCGGGAATTAAAAAAAAAAAAAAAAGAGTCCCCTCATTGTTACAGATGTGACATGTGTTTGCCAAACAGGATGCAGTTTTAGGGTATAAAAGGTACTCTTGTCCCTGGATGGGCACTGCTCTGATCCTTCCCTGCGTGGAGGCTCTCAGTCAGTCCCTGGCCAGGAATAAAGGCTCGTCCTAAATTCCAATTGGCGGTCCGTGCGTCTTGGTGTTTGTCGGTCGGTCAGTACCATTTGGTTCGTTTCTGGTTGTGAGTCCAGAACACGAGGAATCGAACTCACGACCTTGCGCTTGCCAGGCAGGCGCTGTGCCGCTGAGCTAAATCCCCAGCCCCTTTTTCTTTATATTTCTAACCAGCAAAAAGGGACATGAATTAGGGTTACTTGCTTAGCCAACTGGAGACTCCCTCTAGCCTGTTGCTTATTTCTCCAGATAGCTCAACTATGTAATAAGTTGGCCTCTGTGTCTTAATGCCAGCTGCACTCCTTATCCCTGAGGCCCAAAAGATTACTCTCCACCAGCCCCTATAGCTACATTCCTCACACAGCCTCTCTGACCTTTGTAGCCATCATGTTTTAACCCTTCTTTCCCTGGCCTGAGTTCAAGTCCTACACTCTCAGCTCTTACAGCCCTCAGTTACCTTCTGCCACTCATCTGTCCTAAAGCCTGCCAGCCTCCTACCTATACCTGACTCCCCAGACTCCAACCCCCAAAGTGAGTGCACTGAGCTCCTTGATTTTATTCTCACTTGCTTCTGTCACATAACCTCAGAACATCTTCCAGGGCCCCCAAATGGGGTTATTGATAGAAGAGCTTCAAAGACCAACCCTTCCCAGGCAGGGTATACCATCACTGAATGCTATCATGATAGCCAATCCTTCTACCCTCCCTGAGAAGTAATCAAGGTGGTGGCCCTCCCCACAGGGCAACTTCACAACAGGCAGAACTCATCGCACTCACTAGAGCTGTCATTACCACAAAAGATACAACCATCAATATTTACACAGACTCCAAATATGTATATTATCATACACTCAAATGCCCAGATCTGACACAAAAGGGGATTCCTAACTGCAAAAATACCCCTACACAAAATAGGCACCTAATTCAAGACCTTCTTGTGGTACCTCCTTTATCCCTTAGAGCTGCACTCATTCCAAGGGCCATCAAAGACCTAACTCAAGGGATAATCATATAATTTGTGGAAATAATGAGGCTGACAGAGTAGCAAAACAGGCAGCTACCAACCTTTTTTTTTATTCCCCACTTTATGATGCCTCTTATACCTTCCTACTCATTCCAAGAAATAACTCCACTCAAAGAAAAGGGGGCACAACAAGAGCAAAAGTGGTGGTTTTGTCATGAAAATTTGGTATTTTATGAGAGCTTGCAAAACAAATTCCTTTCATCTTTCCATTATTACTTCCATTCTGGATCATTTCTTCTTCTCCAATCCCTACAGATTCATATCCATCTCACCTCCAGTTTTTTTTTTTTTTTTGGTCTTTTTGAGACAGGGTCTTGCTATGCAGTTCAGGCTGGCCTTGAGCTCACTTTGTAGCCCAGATTGGCCTCAAACTCGCAATGATCCTCCTGCCTCAGCCCCTCTAGTGCTGGGATTAGAGGCATGTGCCACCACGCCCGGCTCACCTCCAGTTTTAGAGCTTCTGTGCAAAAGATTATCACCCAATGCTCCATATGTCAAACCACTAACCCCAGGGCAACCTCAGACCTACATTATTTCCCACCCATCAATTTCAGGGATTCCTTCACAGCACTGACTGGCAAATACTGTCCTCACATGCCTCCAGTAAAAAAACAATGGTATCGCCTCATCCTAGTTGACACCTTCTCAGGATGGATAGAGACCTTTCCTACATCAAACAAAAGTAGCATATATTTTGCTCACGGAAATCATCCCTCACTTCAGACTCCCAACCTACATTCAAACTGATAATAGACCTGAATTTACCTCACAGATCACTCAAAGGTAACCTCCTCCCTAATTTTTTTTTTTTTTTTTTTTTTCTTTTTGAGATAGTTTCACTATGCAGTTCAGGTTAGCCTTGAACTCACTGGCTCACACTCTCAGCAATCTTTCTGCCTCAGCCTACCAAGGGCTGGGATTATAGGCACATACCACTACACTAGTTCCTCCCTAATCATAATCTAGAAGTTCCACATCCCATATTGACCCCAATCCTCAAGTAAGGTCAAAAAGGCTAATCAGCTTCTTGAACAAATCCTAACCAACTTTTCCCTCCAGGTCCATGTAGATGGACTAAACTGCTACCCTTAGCCCTTTTCAAACTCAAGTGTCTTCCTCACAAACCTCTTATGCTCAGCCCCTTTCAGATTCTATAGGGAAGGTCTCTCATTCCTTCATATCCCTAACTCCAATTCTTTTTTTTTTTTTTTTTTTTTTGGTCCTTTTTGGGACAGGATCTCACTGTGCAATTCAGGCTGGCCTTGAACTCACTTTGTAGCCCAGGCTGGTCTCGAACTCAACAATCCTCCTGCCTCAGCCTCCCGAGTGCTGGAATTACAGGCATGGGTCACCACACCCAACCCTAACTCCAATTCAAATCTACCCTACTTTCTTTCAAATTCCTTACTTAGGCATCTCATTTGGAACTGATTCCACACTCTCAAAACCCTCCAACAGCCTAGACACCCTTACCTCTCTATTCCTACAACCTGGAGAATAGGTATACATAAATCCCCTAACCGCTCTCAGGGATTAAAACCAAAATGGACAGGACCCTTTCAGATAATCTTGACCACCACCACAGCAGCAAAATTAAAAGGTTATTTCTCTTGTGTCTACTTCTCATCCTAAAAAAAACGCTTACTTTTTCCAGTGCACACCAATGAGACCCAAATCCCTGAAGATCATCAAACAGCTTCCTATGACCAAAGAGATTAAAGACACAATTCGATAGCCCCATGAGTCAATCTCTTCATAACTATGTCCCTTTCTTTACCATCCTAATAGAAGAAATTCCCCATTATTTACCCTCTTTCTCCCTAGACACCATAATCCAAGAACTATGGCTACAGGGAACCCTCTCAGCCTTCTCCCCATAACAAATCACCACCCTTTCTTCCTGTGTTCTCTTGCTCTAATCCTTTCTTTCCAAATATTATTTATCCTCTTAACCCCTAACACTACAACACAGACTCTTCCTAGATACCTCAATCACAGTTAAATCACCCAAACATTTAACAGAACCATCCAACCACCCTGCTAGGTCTACATCCATCTTTCCCAAATAGCAAACTCAGTAATACCTGCTCCCCTTGGAACATGGATAAACACTTTTGCAGGGCTACACTTCATTGAGACTGTGAGTACCAGGGGCACGGGCCTAGGTGAAAGATATTACAGCAGACTTCAGGGGCCACTAAAGGGTTATTAGATAGGTTTTAAGTCTCACTGACTGCTGCAGTAAGCCATAACGGATTCCTCCCCAAATGAACACCATCTAACTCAACCTGCTCCTCTGTGCATTTCTCAAATCAAACAAGATTACTTTACCCCAGTCAGCTCTTTAGATCCCTCCCTCTGCAATGCTACTATTCATCTCCAACCTTTTGAGCATCACAACCTTAACGTCTAGGAACTGTTTTATGGGGACCTGGGTACACTTCCTTCCAGGGCAGTCTATACACTACCACATCAGAGTATTACCAAGACAGGGAAAATGATCCCCTGAAAGACACTCCCTTAGCCCTTGGAGGTGCCCCAAAATGCAAACACCTAAATACTCCTGATTTGATCTCATGGGATGCCTTTCCGTAGTGATGTGCATCTTTTGGGTGTGCAGAGACAAAGCATACATTTACTGGACAGGAACTCATACATTAGGCCTCCTCCCACCCCTTCCTTAGCAACAGCTCATCTACCCATCCCTATCTCCCCCATAACCCATGTCAAGGCACAATGTGCCATACAGCTGGTCCCCTTGATGGCCGCCCCGGGATTTATCACAGGAACTGGAATGGGAATCAAGGCCTGGGGAGTCTCTCTTTCAGAGTTCGCCAGGCTGTCAAAAGAACTCACCAAGGGACTCAAAGAAGCCTCTGAGCAATTGGGAAACTTGCAATATGAGGTAGACTCCCTGGTTTCAGTCCTCCAAAACTGCTGTCCTAAGAACTACACATGCTTTGATCTCCTAACAGCCTCACGGGGTGGCACATCTGCTCTTCTCCAAAAACAGTGCTGCTTTTACACCAACAAATCCAATCTCATCGGAGATGGTGAAAAAGCATTCATGAATGGGCTTCCCAAGTCCTTGAGGGCACCTCAGTGGCCCGTTTCCCCTTCCTCCTCAGTGGCTCCTACCCCTCCCGGCCCCCTTAATGCTCATTGCTCTTTTCCTTCTCTATATACTGTAATTAATCTAGCCCACAGATATTTTCAGGAGCAAATAGTGGCCATCTCTTGGGCAACTGCTCAAGAACATCTGCAAATGGTCTTCCTTCTCCAAAACATTAAAAAAAAAACTCTTTGGAACCCCTCTCAGCAGAAAGTAGGCAAGAAAATAATGACAACCCATTTTCCTAAATCTCTTTAAAACCAGGAATGATAGAGCTCAGAGAGGGACACTGCCAGTTCAGATGAGCCCACACACCACCTTAGAGAAACATAGATTTCATTTTACTTAGGTCAGGAGCACTCCCCACAGGACATGCCAGGAGGTCACAGAGGACATGTCAGTAGGTCACAGAGAACATATCTGCAAGCCACAAGCCTGCCATTTCTCCAACCCATGCCCTCAAAACCCCACCAGAAATGTTATAAAAAGGCTGTTAGCCTGTAAGAGACACCTTGTCTTTTCTGCTCGTGCAGAGAGGTCCCTCTCAGGTTTAGCAATAAATCTGCTTGGACTGTTGAGTTCACATCTGTTCTTTCTTGCTCACAGGCCAACCCTGATAAGTGGTACACACAAATGGCACTGCTGTTTTTCTCTTCATCTCAGCCTGCCCAGGTGAGGACAGTGCTCCTTGGAGGTTTTCATGTGCGGAGCTACACAGTGTCAGTGTAAGGGTTCCAAGGCAGGGACCAGGGCATGACACAAACCAAAGGTGTTCTAGAATCTAAGCATGGTGGTGCTGTAATTCCAGCTTTATAGGAGGCTGAAGCATTAGAAGCATGAGGTCTAGAGCAGCATGGGCTACACAGTGAGTTTGTAGTCAGCCTGGAACATAATGCAACCCTTTCTTTTTAAAAAAATGTCCTGGCTGTAAACTCCTGTACTATAACTTGCCTTCCTGCTATTGTAAGTCATACCCTAACCCAGTGGGTACTGGAGAACATACCCTTGGAGACCAGAGGCAAGATGATTAATACAGTGGGAAAGGAGCAGAGAATACTGTATTCTGACCCTGACTAATCTCCCTGAGGACAGCATGCAATTCACCGAATAATAATGTTATTATCAGTAACATTAAATAATGTGCAATGGACCTTAACTAAATGTTCTTTTTTCTTTTTTTTTTTTTTTTCTTTTTGAGACAAGGTCTTACTATGTAGTTCACGCTGGCCTTGAGCTCACTTTGTAGCCCAGGCTGGCCTCAAACTCTCAACGATCCAGCCTCCCGAGTGCTGGGATTACAGGCGTGTGCCACCACACCTGGTTCCTAAATACTGTCTTATACCCTCACATTAAGGGCCTGATGGTAATGACTTGGAGACTCAACATACTCCTAAAGTCACTGCTACTCTCTAGAAAATTGATTAAGGCTCCTCCAAGGCCAAGAGAGAGAAGCTGCCATCTGAGGACAGAGCCGCTCAGGACCATGAGGACTTTATAAAATTATAAAATGCATGGGGATGGTGGAGAACCCCAAACAATTCAAGACAAATGACTTGAGAAAACAAAACCTAACACCAGGCAATAAAAAGTGACCAATATTTCACCAGAAGGGGAAAGCGGCTGTGCCAGGGAGTTTGTCAGAGCTCGGCAAATCCTGCTCCCTGAAGGCATATGGGAAAGCTGGAGGAGGAAAAAGGCTGCCTAGAGGCAACGACACAGGGCCCTTGGCATCCTCCTTTTTAACAACCTAGAGGGCACACACTGAGTTTTCAGCCAGGGACAACTGAGCTCTATGCTTATAGGTAGCTTGAAGTCCAAGAAAAAGAGAGGCAGAGGGAAACAAATTGTGCAAAAAAATCCCTATATGGAGAGGGGGAAGATATAGTAACAATTTATATATTTTAATATAACTTAAACATGCACAAATATTCAGAATTTGATCCAATTGGAAATCCATAATTTATCTAGTAAAATTTTTTTTGGAGACAGGGCCTTGCTATGTAGCTCCGGCTGGCCTTGAACTCATTATGTAGCCCAGGCTGGCTTTAAACGTGTGGTGCTACTCCTGCCTCAGCCTCCAAAGTGCTGGGATTACAGGCATATATCACCACTCCCGGGTAAATCCAATTCTTTGTATATCATAATCATATATCAACATAAATTCTGAATTGGGGTGGCGTTGTGGCTCAGTGGCACAGTGCCTGCCTGGCAAACATGAGGCCCTGAGGTGGATTCCCAGTACTACCTCCAAAAAATTGTGAATTAACATTAACACAGACTAAATAAAATACACAAAGTGACAAAGTTTCATAGACTTAATCATTTTCTAGTGCTCAGAGCATATTCAAACCTGGATGTCTCACTACATTTAAGCATTATATACTCCATAATCTTAGAAAAGCAACTAAAAACGGAGAAAAATTCAGGAATTTTTTTTTTTTGTTATTGTTCCCAACCCCTCTCAGAAGGTTAATTACTCTTTAATGAAATGTAAAATGCCTGCTCAATGCCTCTGGGCTCTGCTCTGTGCTCAGGAATGTCTTGGGCATTCACAAATGTTCCTGCCAGCCTTGGGTAGGGGGGACAGGTCCCATTATAGAGAAGGTCAGATGGGACACCATGGAGAGGGCAATGGGCTGCCTATGAATAGAGACAATAGGAACCACAAAGGTGGAGCCGCTGGGAATGCCAGGTATGAGTTACATAAACATTCTGGGAGAAAGGAATAACTTTTCCAGCCACCCAGGTTTACAAGGTAAGCTAAAAATTTGCTTTAAAAGAGTGGTTTTCCTTCTACTGGGGGCAGGCAGAGGTCCCAGGGGAAGGCTACTACCTAGAGACAGAAGGTCCCCTCTTCCTTTCCCTTTTCTTCCCATCAACAAGAAAGACAAATTAGTATCTCAACTTCATGCAGCTAAAAGCCTGAAAAAAAGTTAGCAGTTTCAGGTGGTAAAAATCTCAAAAGAACAAAAGAAATTTAAGGCCTGAGCAAACACCAGGTGAAGGATGCATAATGCCAGACCTAGATTACACATTAGTTCATAAACAAACCCCTAGATAACAGCAGGTGAAATAAAGGCAAAAAATGAGTTATATGTACAAACAATAATTTAACATAAATGTATGATAAACTTTCTTTATGTACAAATAAGATCTGAATTAAAACAAATTTCCATTTGCTGGGATTGCAAATTCACAATTTATATACTATAGAATTTATATTTTGAAAAAGCATGAAAAGCTCACTGAGTATATTTTGTTCTAACACATAGGTTAAAACTTAATAATCTCTAAATTACATCAACTGACAAAAGTTCATGGGACTAGCCAGGCATTGTGGCACACACCTGTAATTCTAGCACTCAGGAGGCTGAAGCAGGAGGATCGTTGCGAGTTCGAGGCCAGCCTGGGCTACAAAGTGAGCTCAAGGCCAGCCTGAACTGCAGAGAGAGACCCTGTCTCAGAAGGACTAAAAAAAAAAAAAAAAAAAAAAGTTCATGGTACTAACCATACCAGGGATTAAATAACAGTTATACTACTATATTTAAATATTGGTCCTGTATAATCTTAAAAAGTTTGCTACATAACATAGAAATAAAATTGGATATTCCTCTCTTTAGCTGTTGCCTTGCCTAAACTGAAAATAGGTATAACTCTTTCTTTCTTTTTCTTTTCTTTTCCTTTTCTCTTTTTCCTTTCCTTTCCCTTTCCTTCCTTCCTTCCTTCCTTCCTTCCTTCCTTCCTTCCTTCCTTCCTTCCTTTCTTTCCTTTGATTTTGGTTTTTGAGAGCAGGTATTACTATGTAGTTCAGGCTCCCCTTGAACTCAATAAGTAGTCTAGGTTATCCTCAACTTCATCCTCCTGAGTGCTCATCCTTCTAAATGACTCCTTTGTGTGCCTACTGAAAATTGGGATTACAAGGGGCTAGGGATTTAGCTCAGTGGCACAGCGCCTGCCTGGCAAGCGCAAGGTCATGAGTTCAATTCCCGGTACTGGAAAAAAACCAAAGGAAAAAAAAAATGAAAGCTGGGATTACAGGCATGCAGTATGACACCTAGCCTCATAATACTTATTTCTGTCAAATATTTTATATTGCACATAAAATCTCTGACTTAATGAATAACAAAATCAGAGTAACTCATTGGCACTTAAAATCAGCTTGAGAAAATTGGATCACATGAAGCCTCAGTCAAAACGTTAAATATGGTCCTATTGCCAGGCGTGGTGGTGCACATCTGTGATCTCAGCATTTGGGAGGCTGAGGCAAGAGGATCATCATGAGTTCAAGGCCAGCCTGGGCTACACAGTGAGTTCAAGACCAGCCTGAACTACATAGCAAGACCATGTCTCAAAAAAAATAACAAAAAAAAATGAAAAAAGAACACCATAAAATATGGCCTTATGTAAATTAAAATGAGGTCTTGAAAGATTAATTTCTTTTTCTAAAGCCTATTTAGTAGCAATTATTCCTATGGTTCCGCCATTTGATAACACAAATGCTGGTGAGGCTATGGTGAAATTACTGTGGAAATCAGTTCGGAGATTCCTCAGTAAATTAGTACGAGAGGTCCCATGCAACCCAGCTATTTCCCTTTTGGGTATTTCCCCAGAAGAACTAAAAACATCATGTCACAGTGATATATGTGTACCCATGTTTATAACAGTGCAATTTGTAATTAGCTAAATTGTGGAAGCAACCTAAATGCCCATCAGCTGAGGAATGAATAAAAAAGTTGTGATATTTTTATATAATGGGATATTGTTCAGCTATAAAGAAAGATAAACTCAAGGCTTTTATAGGTAAATGGATACAATTAGAGTCCATACTCATAAGTGAAATAAATCAGGTCCGCATGTGTAAACACCATATTGTCTCACTAGTGTAGGAACCTGAAAGAGTGAATAAAATCTAGGAGCTACAATAGATACTGTGAAATGAAAGGAAACTGCTTAAAAGTAAAGAACAACTGAGACGAGGGAAAAGAGAAAAGAAGAGGAAAATATGTATATACGTATTCACAGGATAGCTAACATAGTTCTACTACTGATTTTTATTGCTTTATTGAAAGGAACAGTTAATGTTTGTTTGATCAATCTTACATGCCTATATTTGTTTATCTGAGTAACAAATTTGAAGATATCAATATGTAATACAACCATTGTTAATTTCCTATCACCTTGTCTGAAATTCTGTATTGCTTGTATTATTTTTATTTTATAAATGTATGTGTATTTGTTAATGTTTTTATTCTTTTATATTTAAAATAAAAAAAGAAGTACAAATTAAAACAACATTAAAATTTCATCTTTTTAAAAAAATTTTTTTATTTTTTTAGTTTTTTGTTTTTTTTCCAGTACCAGGAACTGAACTCATGACCTTGCGCTTGCCAGACAGGCGCTGTGCCACTGAACTAAATCCCCAGCCCTCAGATTTTCTCTTACTCCAGAAAAAATAGCACTTGTTAAGAAATCAAACAATAACAAATGCTGATAAGGCTATTGTGAAAAAGGCACACTTCTTCATTGTTGGTGGTAATGTAAGCTATTACAACCATTATGGAAATAAGCATGGAGATTTCTCAAACAACTGAAATTAGAAAGTCCATATGACCCAGTGACCCCCTGTTAGGTATCTTTCCCCAAAGAGTTTAAGACATACTATAGTGATACATGCATGCCTATGTTACAGCAGCACAACTCATAATAGCTAAATCCTGGGAACAGCATGTATACCCATCAACGGATGATTGGATAAAGAAAATATGGTATCTACATATAATGGAATACTATTCTGCTATAAAGGATGACAGATTTGAGACACTTGTAGGAACACGGATGCACCTGCAAAATATAATACTGAGTGAAATAAATCAGACACACAAGTTTAAACACCATATGGTATCTCTCATTTGCATAAGGCAAATTGCACACAAAGAGTAATAAAGGATGGATAGAAGGGGACAAGGAGATGAATCTCTAACAGACGAATCTGTTCCAGTGATCCTCAGAGAAGTAGTCCAAGGGGAAAAGCATGAGGAGTGAGGACAAGGGGAAGAGAAATAAGTAGAATAAATGTGTGTCATGTACAGGAACATAATGACCTCAATATAAACATTATATGCCATAACATGAATTAAGATTAATAATATCAACAAAAACATGGGGTAGAGGAATTGGAGGAAGAGGGATGGAGGGGGAGGGAAGGGGAAGGAGATTTTAGAAAGAAATAATCTGTGCTGTGTATATGGAACCATTCCCCAAGATGATTGTAAGCTTCATGAACTGCAAACATGTACTAACAAAATTAAAAATGGTCATGTCAAGCTGATAAAAGCCAGGTCAATGGCCAACCTCATAAGTGGAAAAGCTGAAAGTTTTCCTCCTAAAATCAGGAACAAGACAAAGATGTCTGCTGCTATCACACCTACAGAACGTCATTCTTGAAATAGTAGCCAGAGCATCTTGACAAGAGAAAGAAATAAAAGGGTTGTGGGTAGGAAAGGAAGAAGTTAATTATCATTATTTGCAGATGACATGATCCTCTACATAGAAGACCCAAAAAACTATACCAAAAGACAGCTACAATTAATAATCAAATTCAGTATTGTAGGTGGGGGCTGGGGATTTAGCTCAGCGGCAAAGCACCTGCTTGGCAAGTGCAAGGTCGTGAATTCGATTCCTCGTACCGGAAGAAAAGCAAAAACAAAAAACAAAACAACAACAAAAAAAAAAACCAAACAGTATTGTAGGTGGATACAAGTCAACACACAGTCAGTTGTATTCCTCTACACTAGTAATAAACTGACCAAAAGAGAAATTAGGGAAATAGTACCTTTCTCAATAGCATCAAGAAAAATGAAATACTTAGAAATTAACCTAACGAAGGAAGTAAAAGGCCCCTACAATGAAAATTACAGTCACTTGAATAAGAAGATTGAAGAGGACACCAGAAAATGTAAAGATATCCCCTGTTCCTGGATAGGCCAAACTAATATTGTGAAACTGGCCATTCTTTCAAAGCTGTTGTGGAAATTTAATTCAATCCCAATTACAATAAAATTAGCACTCCTCATAGAACTAGAGAAAGCAATCCTAAAATTCATGTGTAACCAGAAGTGACCTAGAATAACAAAAGCAATTCTGGACAAAGCAAGGAACATCACAATCCTGGACTTCAAATTATACTATGAAGCTAGTGATCAAACTAGCATGATATTTGCAACAAAATAGATTTCTGAATCAGTGCAACAGAAAAGAACCTGTAGAAACAACTCCAAGCACATTCAGCTACCTTATCTTTGACAAAGGGGCCAAATACTTTCACTGGAGGAAATACCCTCTTTAATGAATGGTGCTTGGAAATCTGGCTATCCCCATGCCAAAGAATGAACCTAGAACCCTATCTTTCACCATGCACTAAACTAAAATAAAAATGGATCAAAGATCTAAATTTTGAAACAGAAATGCTTAATCTGCTGGAAGACAAAATTGGTAAAATTCTGGAAGATATAGGCATAGGCAAAGATTTTCTGAACAGAACACTGTTTGCACAAGAAATAATATCAAGAATCAACAAATGAGATCACTTTAAACAGCTTCTGCAAAGCAAAGGAAACCACTAACAATGTGAAGAAACAACCTACAGAATATGAAATAATTTTTGCCAGCCACTCCTCCAAAACTAATGTCCAGAATACACAACGAACTCAAAAAAATAGACTCCCAAAATTTAAAGACCCAATCAAAAATTGGGCATCTGAAATGAATAAACACTTCTCAGGTGAAGCACAGATAGTCAATAAATACATGAAAAAAAAGTTCAACATCACTGACCATTTGACAAATGCAAGTTAAAACAACACTGAGATTTCATCTCCAGAAACGATGGCCCTCAGTAAATCAAATAACATGCTGGAGATGGTACACAGGGGAAAAGGAATCCTTCCTCATTGCTGATTGGAGTGTAAACTGCTACAGCCATTATGGAAATCAGTGTGTAGATCCCTCAAAAAACTACAAAGTAGAAATTCCATTGACTCAGCTTTTACAAGGCATTATATTACAGTGATACATGCAGACACATGGTTTTTTTTTGTTTTGTTTTTGTTTTCTTGTCTTTTTGAGACAGGGTCTCACTATGCAATTCAAGCTGGCCTTGAGCTCACTTTGTAGCCCAGGCTGGTCTCAAACTTGCAACGATCCTCCTGCCTCAGCCTCTCGAGTGCTGGGATTACAGGTGTGAACCACCACACCCGGCCAGACACATGTTTACAGCAGCACAATTCATAGTACTTAAATATTGGAAGCAGCCTGTATGTCCAGCAACAGATGAATCAATAAGGAAAATGTGGTATTTACGTACAATGGCACGCTACTCTGCCATAAAGCATAAATGAGGTATTTATAGGTCAATGCATGCACCTTAAGAACACGTTCTTATGTGAAATAAATCAGGCATACATGTTTAAATATCACATTATTTGTGAGAAATCCAAAGTATAAATGAGGAGCAAATCAGGGAGAGATATTAAGTAGGAAAAACTTGTTTAAATGGGAAGGCAAACAGATGTTAGGAGGGGAAAGGAAAAAAGGGAAACAGGAATTAAAGGGACTGCCAGGGATACAGCTCAGCGGTACAAGCGCCTGCCTGGCAAGCGCAAGGTCCTGAGTTTGATTCCTGGTGCGAAAAAAAAAAAAAAAAGGAATTAAAGGGACAAAATGGAAATAGAACATTTGTAAATGTGGAGGGGAAGAAGGGTTGGATGGATAGGAGGGAAAAGGGACAAAGAATTAAGATGGGTTATGTACATGTGTACATCCCCCATGATGAATGTGATCATGATGTACTGGTAACACATACTAATAAAAAGAAATACATTTGAAAAAAATAAAACAGAACCAAGAATACTGTATCCAGCAGACATTCTTCAAAACTGAATACAGGGCCCGGTGTGGTGGCACACTCCTGTGATCCCAGCACTCGGGAGGCCGGAGGATCCTTGTGCATTCTAGACCAGCCTGGGCTACAAAGTGAGCTCAAGGCCAGCCTGAACTGCATAGTGAGACCCTATCTCAAAAAAAAAAAAAAAAAAAAAGAAAAAGAATGCAGAAAACTTAAAAACAAAATATGGAGGATTTCATCACCAACAGAACTTACAAAAATTGCGAAAATGAATTTTTCATGATAAAAGCACATTTATGAGTAAAAAAATCTGAAGATATAAAACTCACTGATAAATGTAGCTACATGTAAAGTACACAATATTCTAATACTGGGATGGCAGTGAGTAAAACTTTTCTATTAAAAATATTAAAATCAAGGGCTGGGAATATAGCTCAGTGCCTGCCTGGCAGGCGCAAGGTCCAGAGTTCAATTACTGGCATCAGAAAAAAAACCTAAAAATATTAAAATCTTTAAAAACTATAATAATTTCAATTAAGTCCATTTAAAACTTGTAAATTATGATAAAGAAATTAAAGTAGTTTGAATGGAATAAATTTGGAATATTTTTTGCAATCAAAGCTGAGGGGTTATCCGCTTAAATAGCCATACTGTAAGATGTTCTCAGGAAGCTTCCTAGTGTTGGGGACCACAAATTACAAATTGATACAGAATCTGTCCCAGACTCTCCTTTCCCTGTCTTGTGGGGTGGTTTTGGAATGCGGAAATCCTACTTCCTCTCCTTCAGTGAGGCTCACAAAGCAGGATGAAGTCTGCTGAGGTAAATACGGGGGAAACTAGTACCCAGGTGTGGGGATGAATCTTAACTTGTTTCCTTTATGATGTTAAACTGGCCCTTTCAACCACTACTTCTATGCTGTTCCTGGAAAAACATGAGACCCCTCCCCCTGCACGGGCTAAATAAAATGGTGGCTACCTGGAAAGTCTGAGTCTTTGTTCCCAAAGAGCATTGATTGGCCCAGAGCCTATTTTCTCACAATTCTTTTCACCCCCTCTAAACCCTCCCCCACCCCCCACCCCCCGCTGTGTGCTGTAACGCCAGGCAGGAGAGCTGGGACTCACTGCTGGAGTCCCTGATAAATTGACACTGTAAAAAGATCTCCAGAATCCTAGTAACTGCAAAACAAATAATAATTTTATATTTAAAAATATATAATACAGGGGCTGGGGATTTAGCTCAGCGGCACAGCGCCTGCCTGGCAAACGCAACGACGTGAGTTCGGTTCCCGGTACCAGAAAACAAACAAACAAACAACAACAACAAAAAATATATAATACATACAGCCAGGCATGCTGTCACACGCCTGTAATTCCAGCACTCAGGAGGCTGAGGCAGGAGTATTGTTGCAAGTTCAAGATCAGCTTGGACTACAAAGTTACATAGTGAGCTCAAGGCCAGCCTGAACTGCATAGCGAGACCCTGTCTCAAAAAGGCAAAAAAAAAAAAAAAAAAAAACCACATAAATACATGTAATAAAGTATGACATGTATTTCTTATGCTGTGGTGGTATGCACTAATAATGTATATTATTTCATATGAATGTATCCAATTAGTAAATCCATATATAACAATCATGTAAAATATATCAACAACTTATATGTCAAAATATATCATTTAATATATAGCAAAAGACACAGTTATATATAATAAATTAAGATTCATGTACATACTAATATTGTTTGTTTTTGTTTTTGTTTTTTTTTGGTTTTTTTTCCGGTACCAGGAACTGAACTCACGACCTTGCGCTTGCCAGGCAGGCGCTTTGCCGCTGAGCTAAATGCCCAGCCCTTCATGTACATACTAATAATCATCTTTTTCATACTGAAGATAAACATAGCTAAAACAAGCTATTTTAATTATATAATTACATATACAGTAATGTGATGAAAACTATATGGAAATATATATTGCATTGATTATAAATTTTTATATGATATTCCATATACTTTAATTATATAGTTACATATGCATTTCAGTATGTTTGTATGTGTATGTATATATAATTTATTTAACCAGTATTATTGGGAATTTATTTCCAAGTTTTCACTATTAGAAATGAAAACAGAGGGCTGGGGATTTAGCTCAGCGGCAAAGCACTTGACTGGCAATCGCAAGGTCGTGAGTTCAATTCCCAGTACCGGAAAAAAAAAAAAAAAAAGAAATGAAAACAGAAAATATAGGAATGTCCATTGTGTTAATTAATATTGTATTATTTCACTTAACTTTCCCAATAATACCATGAGGTATTGTTATCATCCATTTTATAGATGAAAAGGTAGAGGTAGAGAGAAATTAAGTAACTTGCCCAAAGTCATAGAGCTAATAGGAAATGCAGTCAGAATATGAACTCAGGCATCCTCTTAATGTTTATGAA
>NW_004955591.1:195510-201700 GCF_000276665.1 Chinchilla lanigera
TCATAATTTTGTTTCGTTGCTTTCTGTGTCTATTTATGCTATCACCAAAACACCAAGAAGGTTAATTCAATTATGTACTTGATTATATATAAAATATGAATAATTTTAAAGTTGACATATATAACTATTTATGATCATATATAAGTATATACCATGTAATCCTTATATACAACATATTTATAGATGTTATATATACTAACATAAAAAAATCATATAATATGTATGATTATACCAATTGTGGATCTATGTTAAATATTATATTTAGAAACATAGCCAGGTATGGTAGTGTACACCTGTAATCCCAGCACTCAGGAGGGTGAGGCAGGAGGATTTATGTGAGTTCAAGACCAGCCTGGGCTACAAAGTGAGCTCAAGGCCAGTCTAAACTACATAGCGAGACCTTGTAAAAAAAAAAAAAAGACAAAATAGTATGTAAAATATTGAAATATGTAATACTATATAATTTATAATATACAAGGTGCTATAAAATTGTGTATAATTTCTATACTTTAACATGTTCATAAGCATATACCATGAATTTACATATACATATTCTTTGCTATAATTATATATAACAATATATCATTATACATAAAAAATACACATGATTCCACATGATTGTATGGAATACATGTTTATACAACATGTTATAAAAATCTCAATTTATATTTGATACTCCTAGAATTAATGTGTAATTAAGATATCACATGTGTCATATACATGTAAATTATTATTGATTATATGATATGACAAATGCAAATTGATATACCTTATGTATAGTTTAGATATAAAAACATGCAAAATGCTCATCTCATTATACTTCATATTTTGTGAATATTACAGAGTATAATCACATAGGTGATAATGTAATTCATATAACATGTAACATTATATAGTATAAAAGTACTTATGTAATACATATAGATGACATATATTATGCAGTGATTTCATACTCTGCATTATGTATAAGCATAATTACATGTATTCATGTATAATCACATAATTTTGCATGTTGTACATATATTATATATAAGATTGCATACATTATGCTGCCAAATATAGAATGTCACTTATACTAAAAGTGCTATAACACATTATACAAGAAATTTAATGCATGAAATATTCATGTATAATTTGTACAAGTATAGATGTATAATGTACAGATTAATATATATGATAACTACTGTGTAGTTACATACTATACATTATTTTTTGTTCATTACCATGTCTCTTCTGTGTTTCAATATATAATCTGTACATATAAGTATATATATCATACCACATCCTTCAAAGATAATTGCATATTAATATATACTTCAATGTTATAATTTAAAATGAAATATCTAAAACAATTTACATACATTATATATAATCCAAACATCATTTTAGCAAAATCTATAACAGCTGTATGCCATATTTAAAAATATATGTAATGCCTAGCCATTTTATATGCAGTTATAGTTTATGTATATATATAAATCCCTTCTTTGTATAAAAATTTATAATAAATTTTATTCTCTATCATTAAATAATAAATAGTTGTTTACTGCATAGGACATACATAGTGTTTTCTCTATATAATATACCATCCATAATCATTACTGTGCATACTATATATTTTTATAGTTTATAAATGATGTATACTATTATATAAAAATTTGTATATATATGTATAGTGTGTATTTTATATAGTATCATGAATCATATATTATAATAGGATGGAGACCACTACAAAGCAGACCTGAGCAGGATTTAAATTAATCTATTGGTTTTTCATGTTTACTTGTGAATCTCTCCAAGGCCTAGGCTCCTTGTCTGGAAATGGTGGACTCATAGTAAGGGAACATCTGTGAGTCACTAATTCCTACTAAAACCTGTAGTGGTAGATGAAGCCAGAAAGCCTCAAAGGATAAGACAAGACAGCCAAGGGCACCTGGATCCAATTTCAACTAGATAAAGACTATAGCCACAGGCATCTCTTGAGTGAATTAATTTAATACCTTACTTAGAGAAGTCCTTGAGTGATTCTGCACTACTTGAGTACTTGACTCCCTTCGTCTGATAACCAAATAAATATGGGCCACCCAGAAAAGGTCTTGGTCTTAGTCCTAAGAGAATCTTGAAATCTATGAGAGGTCTTTGACCCTCCTGGAACCCTGAAATCATTCCATTTGTCTCTTTTTTTTTTTTTTTTGGTTTTTCTCCGGTACCAGGAACCGAACTCACGACCTTGCGCTTGCCAGGCAAGCGCTTTGCCACTGAGCTAAATCCCCAGCCCCCCATTTGTCTCTTTTTATTTAGCCTTTACTGTATACTCCTTCAGGAGATTGCAGACCTGATCAGCCTGCAATAACTAAGGGATATTATTAACCTGATAGTAATATATTATATACTCCATTATACTTCTATATTGTCTAATTATCATGTAGAATGTGCTGTAACATACTTCTAAATACTTCCTCATTTAATACTTGTACAGTATAATATACAATCATAACACATATAATTATATAGTTACATGGCTATATATTATCACATATAATGTACAATATCTGTAATAAAATAATTGCCAAGAGGTAAGAGCCAAGCTTTTTTCTCTGCATGTCAAGATCCAATTTTTCCATCATCTTTTATTGAAAAGACTACTTAATCTAACACGTGTTTCTTAAAAAGCAGTTTCCTAGCCAGGTGTGGTGGTGCACACCTGTAATCCCAGCACCTGGGAGGCTGAGGCAGGAGGATCCTTGCAAGTTTGAGGCCATCCTGGACTATAAAGTGAGCTCAAGGTCTGAACTGCATAGTGAGACCCTGTCTCAGAAAAAAAAAAAAAAAAGACCAAAATATCAGTTTCCTATAGATGTATAGATTTACTTCAATGTTCATAATTTTGTTTCGTTGCTTTCTGTGTCTATTTATGCTATCACCAAAACACCAAGATTACTATTGTTTAGTAGTATATTTTGAAGACACATAGTGCTATCATTCCTGCTGTGTTCTTTTGGTGCAAGTTGACATTGGCCATTTGGGGTTTTTTTCCTGTTGTTGCTTCATAATTTTAGGATTACTTTTCTAGTTCTGTGAAGAAAGTCACTGGTATTTTGATAGGGATTAAATTGAATCTGTGAAATACTTTGGGAAGTATGGATGCTTTTACATTGATTCTTCCAATCTATGAGCCTGAAAAATCTTTTCATTGTTTTGTTTCCTCTTCAATTACTTTCCTCAATATTGTAGTTTTGATTGCAGAGAGCTTTGTTTTCTGGTTTTTTTTGTCTTTTTAAGACACAGTCTTGCTATACAGCTGAGGCTGGCCTTGAACTCACTTTGTAGCCCAGGCTGGTCTCGAACACACAACAATCCTCCTGCCTCAGCCTCCTGAGTGCTGGGATTATAGGCATGCACCACCACGCCTGGCCTGTAAAGTGTTTTGTTAAATTTTTCCCAGGTATCTTTTTTTTTTAAAGCTATTGAAAAGCAAATGTCTTTCTTGATTTCTATTTTAGACCATCTGCTGTTAACATATGGTAACACTACTGATTTTCATATGTTGGTTTTCCATCCTGAAACTTTGAATTCATTTATGAAGTCAGTGTGCATATTCATTGTGATTTTTTATATATAAAATAATGCCATCTGCAAATGGTAACTATTTGAATTTTATCCCAATTTGGATAACCTTTATTTTTTTCTTTTCCTTTTTTTTTTTCTTTTTTGCCTAACTATTCTTGCTAAAACTTGTGGGACTATGATTGAGTAAAATTGCTGAAAGTAATTTCAAGGCAGTCTCATACTGAGGTGGTGGCATGGCTAGTGTTGGGGACTTTTAGCCAGATTTATATTGAGAATCAAGAACAGAGTCCAGTAGAATAATCAAAGGTGTGTGATTTTCATTTTTGCCAGGAAGGAAGCTCCGTTAAAGTTGTAGCCTCCAAAAATGGAACATAGGAGAAATTAGTCCCTAAAAGACTAGCAAGAAAAAGCCAATTATTTCAGAAAACAATGGAAAAGATGGCCTGGGGACACTACACTGCAAGAAAGAGTATGACTCCAGCCTTTACAGTTTCAAGTTTTCAAAGGTGAAAGAATTTGCTTTAAGAGAGCCCTAGAGGACCAGGATCCACAATGGTGGCAACCTAGAAAATTTGTTCCTCTGGATTGCATTCAGAGTGCTCAGCAATTCAGGCCCTTGACCCCTATAGCCAAGAGAGAAGAAAGCCTGGTTACTGCTTCAGCTGGAAGCATAGCTTGGCATTATTCATATGGTGCTGGTTTTAGGTGCATGCAAAATGCAAGAGTTGTGGGATCAGGAAAACTTCCGTTAAGATTTTAGAAGGCCTGGGAGGCCAGGCAGTGTGTCCCTGAGAGGGCAGTGTGTAAAGCTGTTAGTGGGAAGCCAAAGGTGCTGTAGAGACCCGAGAAGTTTGGACAAGCCAGGAAGATGGATTGTCTAAAGAAAGCTACAAGGAGGGAGCAGAGCTAACACCAAAGAGAAGCCATGGGAGCGGCAACCACCAGCAGTGCTGTAGGGGCAGTCACCCAAGCCCTTTGGAATTCACAACTTGCCACAGATTGCTGCAGATGCTGGACATGGAACTAGGGGATTTAATGTTTGCCTCACTGGATTTTGTTCTTGCTTTGTTCCCATTGCTTCATATCTCCCTCTTTGTACCTTTTCGAATGGAAATATCTATCTTGTAGCACAGTATGTTGGAAGCATGTAACTTTTTCTTCATTTGTACAGGAGCTCATAGCTAAGAATTTGCCTTAAAACTCAGAGGAGACATTGTACTTGAAATTATTAGTAATAGTGAATCTATTAGGACTTTGGTAACTCTTGGAGATGGACAAAATGCCTTTTGCATAGTGTTGTGCAGGAGTCTTTTAGGGGCAGGTGTGTAATCTTATGGCTTTTGTCTAGATATCCCTCCAAAGCCTCATATAGTCACAGGTGGGGCGTCTCAGAGGTGGAAGAATCTAGTGGGTGATGCTAGGATCAAAGGTGTGTGATTACTAAATTAGTCCACTTACTGGTTTGGCATAGTTCTGGGTAGGACAAAGGGTGCTGTACCCTATGTGTGAACGCTGTGCAAAGGGTGTGTAGCCTAGATATGATACAGGGAAAGAGGTTCCCTGTCACTACTTGTTGACTCCTCTTTGCTGTCTTCTGCTTGCCTACTCTATGATGGCAACCTGCATGCCACCCTGCCTTGGAGCTAGCCAACTATGAACTGTAACCTCTAGAAAATGTGACAAAAATGAACTTTTCCTTCTTTAACTGTGGGTGTTGGGACAATACTCAGCAATGAGAAAAGTAACTAAGACAGAGGTGGGGGCTTATAAGAAGAGGGCCATAAGGGCATGTACTGGAGGAGTATATATCCTTCCCCAGCAATACCCATCTCTGCTTCCTGGCCACCTTGATATGAGCAGCTTTTCATCTGCCGAAACTCTATCATGTCTTCTTGTCTTAAAGCCAGTGGAATAGGCACCATAAATGTGAGTCAAAATAAACCTCTTCTTTAATTATAGGAGTTGGGCATTGTTTCACAGTGACTACAAAGTTATGAAAATATCTATAGATTTGTTTTAGTAAGCCATTCAAAATAGAGGTGATTGCTCATTGTGATTATAATTTGCATTTTCCTCATGATAAATGATGTAGAGAATTTTCGCATAGACCCATTGAATATGTATATCTTTACTGTTCATTAGATCCTTTGGACTTGTTTTTTGTTTTTTGTTTTTTTCTGGTACTGGGAATCAAACTCACAACCTTGTGCTTGCTGGGCAGGCACTATCTCACTGAGCTAAATCCCCAGCCCCTTTGCACATTTTAAACTTGTTTTCTTTTGCTCATTTTGTATTTATGTATTTTGCTTATTGTTCTGTTATACTATGTCATTTACTTTTCTCAATATATGGGTTTTCTTTTCAAGGTTACTTGCCTTTTGCTGTATAGATTTTAGTGTGATGTAATTTTATTTCTACATTTTTTTGTGGTGTCCTATGCAATAAAGTAGTGCCTGGACCAGTGTCATGGAGCTTTTGCCATGTTATTTGGTATTTAACATTTCTAAAGGCCTAATGTTGGAACTTTAACAGTTATAACATTAAAGGGGCTGGGTAGATTTAGTTCAGTGGCACAGTGCTTTCCAGGTAAGCGTGAGGTCGTGAGTTCGATTCCTGGTAC
>NW_004955591.1:201800-248782 GCF_000276665.1 Chinchilla lanigera
CTAAAAGATCTAGGTTCATTTTTATGCACGTCAACATCCACTTTTAACAATACTATGCATTTGTCCTTTAACAATGGTTGGTCCTAAACACTTTGATCTCTTTTTGTTGTTTGTTTGTTTTTATTTTTGCGGTACCAGGGATTGAACTCACGACCTTGCACTTGCCAGGCAGGTGCTTATGCCACTGAGCTATAGCCCCAGCCCTAAACACTTTGATCAAAAAATCAATTGCCTTATGATTTCAAGGCCGTTTATCTCATTATTTGATGTCTTTTTTTCTTTTTACCAGTAAATAATATTTTAGTCACAACACTATAGTATATTTTGAAATCAGATAATATGACTCTACCTTCAATCTTTGTGATCAATGTTTCTTTCATTATTTGGTGTCTTTTGCAGAGTCAAAGACATTTTGTGATTTTTCTTTCTGGAAAAATATCATTTGGATTTTCATAGGGATTGTACTGTATTCATCAACTGATTTGAAAAAGCATGGAGATTTTAAAATATTAATTCTCCCAGCATGTGAACACAATACCTTCCCATATATTGTGTGTTCTTAAATTTTTTACTGTTTTATAGTTCTCACTAGAAGCTACATACCCAACATGGCAATATTACCAAATAGTTTGACCTTTAAGTGGTATGTTCCCATGGAAGATGAAAAATCGGGGTGATGCCCAAAGAAATGATTGATGTAGATCTCAGATGATCAGTTCTCACAAGTTATTAAAAAGGTCCATTTCACATTTTCTAGCTTCCTTTCTCATCACACAATCTTTCCCTCATACAAATACAGTATTCTCCATCACTGTGCTATCACCTGTCATGAAGATATCAATAGAACTGCATAGATAATTGCACCATACTCTTAAACATCCAGAATTATCATATAAATTATGTATAGAGGCTTAGGCATTTTGCCATACCAACAGAAAACAGGCTAAGTCAACTTCCTTGGTTAAATACATTCCTAAGTATTTTTTGTACCTGTTGTAAATTATTTTCTCTATTAATTCTCCCAATAGTTCACTATAAGTGTATACAAATTGAAATGAATTTTCAATGCTGATTTCATATCCTATTTCTGTATTTACTGGTACCAAGATTTTTCAGTTGCACTTAGTTTCCCATAAATGTCATTTGCATACTAATGTCCCCCATTCAAATTTGGATTCCTATTTATTTTCTTGCCTAATTGCTCTAAGTATTTCTAGTACTATGGTGTACTAGAAGCAGTAAGAGCAAGCATCCTAGAGGACAAGCTTTGAAACTTTATTAATTTATGAGTCGTGTGCTAGTCATATGAGGCCTATATTTTTTGAGGTGCATTCCTATAGAATTTTGAGTTATGAAAGAATGTTAAAGTTTTGAAAGTTATTCACATGAGCATGGATGCTTACATTTAATTTGTTATACAGAGTATCAATTTATAGATTTGAAAACATCCATACTTGCTTCTGAGATAAATCATTTTTCATCACAGTGAATGAAACTTTTAATGTGCTGTTGAATTCAGTTTGATCGAAATTAGCAATTAAACCATTATGTCCTATGACTATAATGAGGTTATATATCTCCTATCTTTCCATGGCCATTGTCTTGTATCTAGATTCCATTGAGTAGTAATAAACATTTTAACAATGCTGATTCTTCCAACTTTTTTTTTTTTTTTTGGTCTTTTTGAGGCAGGGTCTCACTGTGCAATTCAGGCTGGCCTTGAGCTCACTATGTACCTTAGGCTGGTCTCGAACCTGCAGCAATTCTCCTGCCTCAGACTCCCAAGTGCTGGAATTACAGGCGTGCGTCACCACGCCCAGCTAATTCTTCCAATTTATGAAAACAGCAATTGTTCCCATTTTTCTGAGTCTCTTCAATTTCTATCACAACAGGTTAAAGATTTGTCAGTAGAGCTCTTTCACGCCTTCATTTATTGTTAGGTATTTCACTGAATTTATAACACTTGTAAATGCTACTACTTTCTTGATTTCCATTTCAGAAAGCTTGCTATTAGCACATAAAAATGCTGATATTTGTATTCCAATATTGTATCTTGCAACTTTATAGAATTAAATTCTTATTTCTATTTTTTTTTCCTAATGGAGCCTTCCAGGGATTTTTTGCACATAAAATCATGTCATTTGACTAACAAAGACAATTTGCCTTATTTCCCAATACTCTGCCATTATTATTCTTATTTAATTGCTAATCAGGATTTCCAGTACTATTTTGAAAGAAATGATATAAGTAGGATTTTGTTGCAATGAAAATAACAATCCAAAGTTTCCATTAATTTCAAACTGAATATTTCCTCATGAACAGACTAGATTTTGATTATCCAGTAACCAATGATGGACAGTTACAAGGCTTTGGAATTTAGGCAATTTTAAATAATGATAAAACAGACATGTAATCATGAGATAGACATTTGGGTATTTATTGCTCAGGGCATATATAAAGTCAAAATGTCAGATAATATAGTAACTGTACTTCAAATATTTTTTTTAACTTCACACCATATTGATTTCCACAGAAGCTGTACATTTTCACCAAAACTAAAAAGGGGTTTAATGACCTACAAATATTTGCAAACACTTATTCATTGCTATGTTGCCAATTTGAGTCTTCCTTCGAAAAGTGTATGCTGATATGTTGCCCATTTATCCACAGTCCATTTATGCACATAGTTATCCAATTGCACACTTATCCACTTATTGAAATATTTATTCCCATGGTTTGGACATTATGAATAAGGTTGAAATAGCTATTTACAGATTGATGTGTGAAAATAAATTTCTCCTTCACTTGGAAAAATAACATAGTAGTACAATGGGTTGGTAATATGGTAAGAATATATTGAGTTGAAAAAGAAACTAGCAGGGTTGAAAAGTAGAACAGTAATAAAGGACACAACATCTGTGAGGCCTTCAATTTGGTACACAGCACAAATAGCAATTTGTTTTCTAAAGTAGTCATATCATTTTTTGTTTTTTTTTTTTGTCTTTTTGAGACAGGGTCTCAATATGCAGTTCGGGCTGGCCTTGAGCTCACTTTGTAGCCCAGGATGGTCTCGAACTCACAAATGATCCTCCTGCCTCAGCCTCCCTAGTGCTGGGATTACAGGCTTGCACCACCACACCCGGCAGTAGTCATATCATTTATTGAAGGTCATGATAATAAGATCAGCATTTTACTATTAAATTAAATTTGTTGATTAATTGGTGGGAATGTGACTTATTATTGTATATTACATTTTTATCCTGAATCCTAGGTATAACCACTAATCTTCCAGAGCATTAAGTCTTCTTTAGGAATTTCGGTATAATCACATAATTTGCAAAAAAGATTTGGTTTCTACTTCTCAATATATATTTTTTGTACGGTCTTAAGCAACTGTTCTAAGACTGAGTTACCCACAACCATTTAAAAAATTTTAACACGTTATCCCTAAATTGCTTAGGTTTGTCTAAAACTATCAATTTATCTGTCTCAGCCTACTAAGTACTGCAACTGCAGGTGGTACCACTGCATAGAACATCAATAGCTATATTTTACATTTACTTTTAACTGCACCACCTATGATTTAAAGATGTTAAAAGCAAGTTGAGTAGTACATGCCTGTAATACCAGCATTCAAGATGTTGAGGTCAGTTTGAGCAAGATCTCAATTCATGAAAACAAAATAAGCAAAAAAACTGGCTTTTGTATGAAAATATTGTCTATTTAATGAAAAGCCACGTAGATTTTATATTAACTGTTTGAGTACTTGGTAAAATTTCTGAATTAAAGTAAGTGGTATTTAATATTAACTTTCATGTATCACTGAATTATGCATGTAACTGCACTTGGTGTTAAGACTACTCAAATTATATCCTGGAAATTTAAGTTGGTATATCAGGAATTAAATTTCATCTAACACAAGAAATATATACAATGCTATGATGTTCAGTTATTCCTTCTATAATATCTTGATTTATGGTGAAGTCCCATTTAATTTACAGCATAGATTTGTGGGTATATTAAAATATTCGCTATTAGCCAATTTCATTCATCTAAATCACTTTCTGGCTCATTGATAGTCTATTTTTTAATTAAGTTTACTGGTACATTTTAAGTATGCATAATGATCACATTCATTATAGGGAATTTGTACCTGTATATAACTTGATTATTTTTTATCATTCTCCTATCCTCTCTTCAACCCCTCTTCCCCTCATTTACAAAAGCTTGCCCGAACTGCACCCACTAAATTCCTGGCTGTCATAGGATGAGCAGCTGTGAGCTGCTTGGTCCCCCTTGTTTCCTTGAAATATTTTTACTAGTACATATTTGAAGTACAGAATTATTGTATGTGCTGCTGTAAACAAAAGTATGGATGTGTCATAGCAATATAGTGTCTTTAACACTTTCAATAAGATACCTAGAGGGGTAAAACCTGCATGGAATGAAATCACTTTAGTTTTATAAAGAATCCCCATGGTTGTTCTACCTTATATTCCCAAAAACAGTGTAGAAGGGTTCCTTTCCCCCTGTAGCCTCACCAGCATTTTTACTGTTAGATTTCTGGATAATTTCCATTTTCCAGAGGAAGGAGGATTCTCAGACATCTACCTATGCTTCTCCAGTGGAAAGAGAGTTGGACATTTGTTCAAACACTTGTTGTTCTGATAAGTGTCTATGCATTTTAATTAATTTCCAGATGTCTTTTATATTGAGAAGTGTCCAATTTTATCAATTTCTTTACCTGATTTTTTTTTTTTTAATTTTAAAGAGTAAAAGAAGGATAACATAGTAATAGGGGCCTTACTGAATTACAAAGTGGTAGGACATTATCAATGGTTGTTGTTTTACATATTGTTATTTACAAGATAGTTTATCAGGAAAACAAATAGACAAATCGTGAGCTACAGACAAAAGTCATAGGTTATTATCAATGGTTGTTGTACTATACTTTGGTATCTTCAAAGTGGTTCCTAAAGAAAATACAGCTATACATGAGTGACCACTTGCAATTTCTTTATCTACTGTGTAAAAGCTTTTTAATTTGACATAATCTACTTTGAGGTTATTCCATATGCAACTGGCTTCCTCTTCACAAAGTCCTTGAGTACATTTGGCTATAAGAGCTTCACCTATTTTGGCAGCTATCAGATTGTGACATTAATACTCAGACGTTTGAGGCCAGGGATATAGCTAAGTGGCAGTGTCAGCCTGACAAGCATCAGTTCCTGAGTTTGAATCCTGGTATTAAAGAAAAATGTAGATATTTGATCAATTTTGATTAGTTTAGCATGTGGTAATAAATATGGGTGTCTTCAGCTGAGTATAGCCTGAATTCCCAAAACTACTCACTATAAAAGCATTCTAAACTTCAGCATATTTTTGAGAACTTTGTAAAAAAAATGACATTACTGTATGGACAAGGTCTCGTTTCCACATACTCTTTCCTACTGACGCACAACTGTTCTGTGGAATGACAGCATTTTTAAAAATCACTACTGTGGGGACCAGGGATATAGCTCAGTGGCACAGTGCCTGCGTGACAAGTACAAGGTCATAAGTTCGATTCCAAGTGCAAAAAAAAAAAAAAGTACTACTGTGATACCTCACATTGTACTATTATGAGCTTTTTCTAGTTCCTTATGAATTTTAGCATTTCATAGCTCTTTTACTGATGCTATTGATATTGTCATGGAGACTGTTTTAAATGTTTTGAAAGCATGGCCCTTTGGGTATAAAAAAATGGGATGCCTTTCTACTATGCTTTCATCAATCTTTCTGTCAAGTACCATAGTTTTTGTTGTAGAAGTCTTCCACATGTTTTGTGGGGCTGATTTCTAAGTATTTTTTCATAAGGCTACTGTGAATAGTGAAATATTTCATTTCTTGGTAAATTCAATACGAGTGTAAAAGAACACTATTGATTTGTGTGTTGACTTTTCCTGCTAGTAGTTAATTCTGAGTTTTGGGAAATTTTTATTGGTCTTTTATGAAAAGGATCATAATGTGTGCAAATAATTATGTATATATATATATATATTTTTCATTCTCTTGCCAGATTGTTTTGACTAATGTTCTCCATCCTACAAAGAACAGGTGATGATACAGACCATCTTTGCTTTTTTATGATTTTAGAAGAAAGCCTATAATTTTCCCCATTTATTATGCTGGCAGGTTTGTCAAAATAACTTTGATCAGAATGACTTCAGGACGTTCTATATGTATTTAAGTTTACTTTTATATCATGAATTCAAGGGTACATCAAATGTTTTAAATTTTTGCATCTGAGGCAATCATGTGATTTTGGTCTTGCTTCAGTCTATGCAATTTCTAACATTTATTAAATTGTATAGTTTGAAGCATCTCTGAATTCCCAAGAGAATAACTACTTCAATATGATGTAGAATCTCTTTGATGATTTCTTACATTTAATTTGCCAATATTTTTTAAGGATTTTACTAATTAGGCCTGTAGTTTTCTTTTTTTTTTTGGTTTTTCTCCGGTACCAGGAACCGAACTCACGACCTTGCGCTTGCCAGGCAGGCGCTTTGCCGCTGAGCTAAATCCCCAGCCCTGTAGTTTTCTTTTTTGGTTGTGTTGTTTCTGAAATCAGAGTAATGATAGTTTCCAGGAATAACATTGATTATTCCTTCTCTTTCCATCAGGTTAAAGTTTGAGGAGTACTGGTATTGGATTTTCCGGAGCTTCTTGTACATTTTAACAGCAAGTCCTCTGGGGTCACTGAATTTCCTTAGTTGGTAGATATTTTATTTCTGCCTCAAGTTCATAGCCTACCATTGGACTATTCAAGGGCTTTATATGTTCTTGCTGCAATATTAGAATTAATCCATTTGTTTTATATACTCCAATGTATTGGAATATAGATTGGTGAAGTTGTTACTAGTGATCTTGTAGACTTTGTTGGAGTACATTGTGGTTTTAGCTTTTTTATTCCTATTGTCTTGATGACAGTCCGGACATTGCATTTTAGGATAAGATCATGTAAGAGAGTTTCTATTTTATTATTCACAAGAACCAGCTTCTCTTTCTCTTTTTAATTTTTGCTTTAAAGAAAGCCCCCCCGCAAAGTTCCAAAACAGTAACTGGGTAACAATGGTGAATACACTGTGTACTGTTATCTTTAATTGGTTACTCAGGGTAACAGATATCAACATTTAATTGTTCAAACAATATGAGCACAAACCTATCTTTTTAATGAACTGAGAAAAATTAGTAAACTATTTTAACTATCTGTTGTGTGTGTGTATTTGTTTATAACCTTCTGCTTTTCTCCTTTTTTCCACTCCCCTAAACCAGTTTATCTTTCCTTTTCAAGTTTTTTCCCAATCTACAATATCTATTACATATTTTGGATCACAATTACTCTTTCAGCTTCTCATACAAAGTACACAATATGTTGACACACAGGCATCTGGTTTATTTCACTTATGAGTATGGTCTCAAGTTGGATCTCTTTGCTATAAAAGTCTGAAGTTTGTCCTTCTTTATGACCGAGTAAAATAAAAAGACCACAGCTTTTTTTAATCCATTCCTCACTTGGGCATTTGGTTTGTTTCCAAGATACAGCCATTACAAATTGTGCTGCTGTAAACATGGGGTCACATATATCTCTGTGGTATGTTTTTAATTCATCTGGGAAGATACCCAGAAGGGGAATAGCTGGGTCAAATAGGACCTTCATTCCTAGGTTCTTGAGGAATTTTCACACTAATTGACACAGTAAAGAACCAGCTTTTCAACAGTCTTTGTTATTTTTTCTCAACATCATTTATCTCTGCTGATTGTTGTAATTTCCATCATTTGATTAGGTTTAGATTTGGACAATCATTATTTTCCTAGGACCTTGAGGTGCATCATCAGGTTATTTGTACTTCATGTTTTCTCTTGCTTATAAACTCTCCTCTTCAGACCTGTGTCTGCTTTGTTATACTATGTACTGTACTGCCATTGTCGTTTTAGCCTGAGAATTGTCTTATTTTGTACTTTGATTTCCATAATTTGTGGTTTCTTTTGACATTATTTTTAACTGAATTGCAGTATGATTTCATCTGTGGGAAAAGTTTTAGTCTTTTGCATTATTAGACAGGTTTCTTTCTCTTGAAAAAGTTCCATGGGTGGTAAAAAATGTGTATTCTAATTCTGCAGGGTGAAATCATGTGTAGAAATGTATTGTCTACTTGAAGGTGTGGTTCAACTGATACCTTTTCATTAGGGAGTCCAGACGTTTCACACTGAACCTTATTACTGAAAGGTACTGACTTAATTTCCCCATTGCATTTCCTTGTGCCTCTTTTTCCTATCCCCGCCTTCTTGTTAACTCTTTACCCAACCCATGGAATTTTCTAGATCATTCATTTAAAAGATCATGTCATCTTCAAGTAAAAATGACTTTTTCCTTTCCTTTGGACATCTTTTTTCTGTTTCACTGCTCTGGCTAATGGTTCAAGTACCATATTGAGCAAAACTGGTAATATTGAACATTCTTTCCTTGTTTTTTCTATCAAAGGAAAGGGTTAAAAAGTTAATTTAATGTTTGAAATAGCTTTATCCTAAATGGCTTTTGTCAGATTAAGTTCTTTAAATATCTTCACTTTTCTAAATATTATAAATGGATGTTTGTGCCAGACTTTTACTGTGTAGAGATGACCTTGAAATTTTTAATTGTTTATGTGGTGTATTACATTGATGGATTTGCATATGGTATGTCATCCTTCAATCCCTGGAAGTTAACTTTGTCATGATTAATGAATTTTCAAGAACTGTTACATTGTTTCCAGTATTTCAAGATGTACGCACATTTGTTCATTAAGATGATTCATCTGTACTATTTTTAATTGGGTGCTCAATTGGTTCTTAGTTCATAAAGTTACCTTCTAGGAAATACTTTGGGAATTTCCACTTCATTAAAGAGTTTGAGGAATACTGGCATTAGATCTGCTATGAGGTACCTGTAGGGTTCTGTAATGAATCAATCAAGTCATGAATATTTCATAGCTGGCAGTTTTAATAGTATTTGCATTTCATTGGCTGCTACAGTACTCTTCATGTTTTTTTTTATCTTTGTGGGTCACATTTGGCAATTTTTATGTATCTAGGAATCGGACAAGTTAGTCTCAATTACTATATTTTAAGTTTTTCCAATGTTGATTTAATTAATGAAATTGGTGTCTATTGTTTTCACCTTTTGATTCTAATTGTATTCACTTGGGTCTTTAATTTGTTTACTAGAATTGGCAAAGGTTTGACTGGTTGAATTTTTGTAAATAGCAAGCTGCTTGATTAGTCCATTTTTTGTTTTTTTGGTCTCAATTTTGTTAATTATTGTTCTTCTAATTTACTTAGTACTATACATGTGAACCATTATTGTTATAAAACTTTGAAAAAGGTCTCAATAAAGTGCATGGTTTTGTTCTGGTTTACTGATGTGTGCACCCACAGCAATAAATTTTCATTTTAGGAATGCATTTACTGTATCTCAAATTTTGGTGTATGGTATGGACATTACTAATTTAATCCCTGATATATTCTGACCCAGTGATTATTTAAGTATCTATTATTTTTCATACATTTCAATACACTAAGCACACATAGTTTCAGTGGTTACTTTTGCTATTGATTTCCACATCCATTGCACTGTGCTCTGATCATCTGCATGGCGTAATTTGGGTTCCTTTGCATTTAATTAACCATGCTTTTACAGGTAGTTCCATGGGCTGCTGAGACTATGTAGTCTATTGCAAGGAAGACTGTGATTATTAAGCCCATTCATTTGAAAGATGTTTCAACTTTGATATTTCTTTGAATTTTGTATAGGTGTCTTATTTGAATGCACTATTGGACTCTCCACTATGAACCTGTTGATATTTATCATGTTTTACTTATAGTAATGCTTTTCACAATGAAGTTGGATGTTCCATTTGAGTGTATATGTCTGTAATTGTTATTTCTACTTCTTGAATTACTCCTTTAACCAATATATGTAATGTTCTTTGTGGTTTTGATCAGTTTTGCAGTCCATTTTCAAAATAGGAACAACTGGTTTGGGGGTTTCAGTTGAATGAAAATTGTTTCCCATCCTTTGGTATTCAGCATATGAAATTTTGGAATTATTTTCTGTATTCAGCATTTTGTTATTTTTATCCAATGTGCCAATCTGTGTCTTTTGTTGTTGTTTTTTTTTTTGGTTTTTCTCCGGTACCGGGAACCAAACTCACGACCTTGCTCTTGCCAGGCAGGCGCTTTGCAGCTGAGCTAAATCCCCAGCCCCTCTGAGTCTTTTGTATGGGTAGATGGCACCATTCACATTGTTACAACTGAAATGTATTTTTATACTCCTGTGATGGAATTATTTTCCTGCTGTTTTTAAAATTTCCTTCTATCTGCTTATTTGCACTGTATGTTTACTTCATTAGACGATTTCACACTGTTGTCCTTTTACCTTTTGTAGTATAGCCGTGAGAATATTTTGTCTTTTTTAGACAGGGTCTCAATGTGGAGTTCAGGCTGGCCTGGAGCTCACATTGTAGCCCAGGCCTGTCTTGAACTCACAATGATCCTCCTGCCTCAGGCTCTTAACTGCTTGGATTAACAGGCATGTAATACCATGGCTGGCTCGTCCCTTGAGAATTTTTTGGAAGTGCTGATTTGATGTTCATGAATTCCTCGAGGTAGTCTTTCTCTTGGAAATACCTTATTTCTCCTGCAATTTTGAATGTTTTGCAGGATACATTAATGTGAGTTCCAAGTTGTTCTGTTTCAATTTGACACACTTCACTCCAAACTCTCCAGGTTACTAAACTTTGTGTTGACTAATGAGCCATAATTCTAATGAAACTATTTTTATAAGTGATTGACAGTTAAGTTTCTGTTCATGTTCTGGCACATATAAATTTAACTGTGTCTTAGAGAACTTTCTGATCTTGGCTATTTGGGGTTTTATATAGCTAGCATATCTGTATGTTAAGTTCTTTCCTCATGCTGTAATAAACTTCCATTAGTTTTAAAAGTTTTATGTCATCTTGTAATTTTTCACAAATTCCAGTTAGTCTTAGTGAATCTTCATGCCCGGCTAAAACCTGTTTTTTGCATTATGATTTTTAAGACATTTTTGAGTGTATAGTCACCTGTACCAGCCCAGTCTTCTATTTCTGACATACTGTGCTCACACTGTTTGGTCTTTTTTTTTCTTTTTGAGACAGGGTCTCATTATGCAGTTCAGACTGGCCTTGAGCTCACTTTGAGGCCCATACTCACCTTGAACTCACAGCGATCCTCCTGCCTCATCCTCCCTAGTGCGAGGATTACAGGAGTCTGCTACCACATCTGGTAAATTGTTCATTTCTAATATCCATACTTTCTGTAGAATTATTATTGTCCTGGATTTGTTTTCGTTCCTTCTCATGAACGCTAACCATTTACTAGTCATTTATATGTTATGCCATGGTGTTTAGCTCAAGGTAGCTTATTATTAGTGTTTTCTCAAAGATCAGTGTTTTATGAAATCCACTCTGTTCACTAATTTATTTGAGGTTGATTGGATCAACTGCAGTGTTTCATGTCTTTTATCATTGTATATAATTCACTTTTACAGCTTTTTCTTTCTTGCCAACACTGAATCCCTATGGGGGAGTTGGGCATTTTTTGCAGCATTTGTTGCCTTGTTTCTTCATATTTCCAGTGTGTATGTGTTCACACGTACATAGTGATGGCAGTGTGTTGATTGAAGTAGACTTTGTTGCTAGAATAGAGATCTCTTTAGACAGTATCTATTTTCCAGTGCTGTACTTTGGGCATAGCTAAATAGCCCTTTTCTTCTATTCCAAGATCCACTTACCACTGTTAAGTTTGGGAGAAGGAAGGTGTAATATAATTAGCACACAAAACAATCCTATGAAAATGAACAGAATTGATGGCAACACAAAGACAAATGAGATGAAAAACAGCAAAAATCAATAGTAACAAATATGGAAAAAAGATTATCTTCATATCATAAGAACCAGTGCTGCACCCTTAAAAGAAAAAAGAGATTTGGATGACAGAATCAAAAATAAACAATATATTGACATACAATAAACATCTACTAAATTCACCAGCTTTACCACCACTAAAAGAAAACACAAGAGACTAGTAAATATCTGGATATTAATAAAGCATAATAGGAATACTACAAAATAAGTGGTAATGAATGAGAAAAACAGAATTTGCAAAACATAAGAAGTAGGACAGGGAAAAGGAATAAAGGAGCACATAAAAATAAAAGAAAATTAATGGAATTAGATGAAAATAGACAAAGAATAAAGAAACGGAGTAAAATTGAAAACCTACATAAAGCAATGAAAAGGGAAATGAATAAAAAATAAGGTAAACTTGTGAGGTTTTCTGTCTAGCCTATATTTTGTCTGCAACTGTATCTTGTGGATGTATCCCATACTGTAATGATGTAATACCTGAGACCCAGGGTATAGATGTTCGATAATTGTTTTGTATCTTAGTCTTAACCAATTACCCCCTTGGCAAAATCGCTCCAGATGAAAAACTCAAATATGGAGGATAATTTTACTGGATTTCTTCTCTATTCTAACATGCCATGTTGAAGGAATTATTTACAAAGTAAAACCCCTTTTAGTTTTCGCAGTAATAATAACTGGGTTTTCTAGGGCCTAGCCTATGGGGCTCACTGTGTTTTCTCTGGAGCTATCTCTAGGTTTCTGCTGTATTAGCAAAGGCGTGTACCCATCCGCAAGAGCCAGGCTAAACTTTCCAGAGTGAATTTTTTCTGCATTTTGTTCGACTTCTCCATCTTCTCCGTAATTTCTTTTTCTGTCAGCTCCCTCTTGATTCCCAGAGACCTCCTTTTTTTTCCCCTAAGTTTTTGTTTTCAAGGTGTCTCCCTTCCAGGCGCCAAAGAGGCTGTATTGTGTTATCAGTGTTTAGTGTCACTTTTAATCCACTTCATGTCCTGGTACGATGCTGTTTGTGACCTATAGACAGACAACTTCGGACTTACACCAGTTGAAACAGTGATCTCAATAAACCTATTATCTTCCAAGTTGCAAGTTTTAGACATTTCATCCTAGTGACAGAAAAGCTGACTGATACAAATCTTCTTGCATTTATGTATGTTCTCTAATGTTGTAGTGGTACTGGGAAATATTCCCAGGGCATTGTGGCTACATTGTCAGTTCATTTTTATTAATTTTTAATTTGCAGACAGAGTTTATGTTGCCCATGCTGGAATCAGGCTTACATCCGTCCTGCTTTAGCTTCTTGAGGCACTGGGATTATAGGTGTGTGTAACTGCATCTGGCCCTTTATTTTCTCCTAATACCACTTCTCCGTCACTCTACTCCATCAAATTGTTTGGATTTAAAAACAATTCCAATGTAATGAATTTTTACTCTTTCTCAAAAAAATTTTGAGAGATTTTTGCGGGATTATAACACATACATCTGACATTTTCCTGTCTAACACATTACTATTTTAACTTCCATAGGCCTCAATACCATTTCAAGTGTAATAGGCTGTGAAATGTCTGACTGTTACATTTGCAAGCTAACACAGCAGTTTCAGTATTTTTTGCAGAACATGTATGACTCTTAAGTTAATTCTTAACTTATGGTACAACAGGTACCTGTTCATCTTCACAGTAAGTTCATTGTTTTGGCTCTTCAAAACACTTGACAGCAATGAAAAATGATATGGCTGTATACTGTACATTAAGTGATTTTACACACAAGTAACAAACACTAAGTTTAGGGAGCCAGGATCTTTCATATTAAGATATGAAGCAAATCTGAATAAACTTTCCTGAATTTGGAGCCAACATTTTATAGGATAATAAACAAACCTGCTCTCTTTTCTAGAGGAAAACAATACATTCCAAAGCTAATGACTATAGAAATATCTTCAAAAAAGACAGTTGTTCAGAGTATAAGTCATGGATACAGGAGTTTCATGGAGAATTCTGTCAACAATATTTACCCATTGTACAATATCTTAGCTGCTGAAACAAAAAAAACCAGAAAGTTCATGAACCTGCTCTTCTGTTGGCCATTCTGATTATTTGGCATATAAAACACTTTAATGTCTTATATAGCACTTAATCAGTAACACTCAAGAAGTAGGAGGACTGCCTTCAACCCAGCAGCATAATTAGACAGCTACATAATCAAACGAATTGACTTCTCTTTAACATTCAATACCAACTTTTCCACTATGCCTGATTTATCAGTGATTTCAAAGGTTGACTGTTCCCAAACGTTGGAGTTCTGTAGAAATTATATTATCTGAAATACACATCAATGATTTCTTGGTGACCTGAATGCTTTGGAAGAGAAAAGTGTTATCACTGATCAGGTCACCTGATGTTAAATTCAAATTTCATGGTTTTTTGTTTTTTTTTTTTTTTGTTTTTTCTTAAAGACAAGATTTTGCTATTTAGTTCTTGTTGGCCCTGAGTTATGTAGACCAGACTGGCCTCACATATGCAGTGATTTTCCTAGCTCAGTGTCCTGAGTGCTGATATTACAGGCAATGTTTCAAAACACCCAGCTCCAAATCTCATATTTTGTAAGATTTCTCACACTGTCAGAAAACTGCTCAAGTGTCACAAAAACAGACTACAAGAATCAATCTTTATCACCTCATTTTGGACAGTCAAGGAGCTACACACTCTGCGATGAATTCATTATTCTGACCAGCCAAAAAGTATAGAAAATGTTTTTGTGACATGAGACAAGCCACAGATGTTATCCTGGTGCACATGGTACCACTAGAATATATTTTTGATTACTACAAGTTCCTGTACCTATGGGACCCAAACAAAGAGCAATTTCTCAGAACTTGAAACACAATATCCTAGCATTCTATAAAGTCATACTTCACAATTCTCTTCAAACAAATCAATGCAGTTGGTGATATCTGTAGGAAATCCCAGAGGGAATAAAATACATGCTCTCCAGTTGGTGCATAACCTCAGTTATTTGACACATCACTGTTACTGAATTGAGGAATTATCTTGTGTATTTTGATTTCCATTTATCTGATTAGTGATTTTGAGAAATTTTTCATATTGAGTATTTGTATGTCTTCTTTTGAGAAACATCTAAACAGAACATTTGTTTCTAAACCAGCTTATTTTGTTTTCTCACTAATGCATTCCTTATATATTTCAGGTATTAACTACTTGAAGGAAGTATACTTTGCAAATATTTTATCATATAATGTATTTCTTCACTCTTCTGTTTTCCTTTGCTCTTCAGTAGCGTTTTATTTTTATGTAATGATATTTTGTGCAAGTTTCCTGTGGTTCTAAGTTTTGTCAAATTCCCTGAACATTCCAATATCCGGAAGCCTTTCCCCTAAATTTTCTTTCAGTAATTTCATAATTGCAGTTCCTCCAGTTAAGTCTTTAATCTTGTTTTTTGTAGTAGGTGAATGGTAATTGCTCTTTTTCTTCTGCATATGGATATCAATTCCCATGGGACCATTTACTGAAAAAAATCCTAATGTATACTAACACATTTCTGCAATGTTACCATTGTGTAGTTAACTTTTCTTTGCAAGATCACTGATGGTATGACATGTTAAAAATTTCTTCCCGGCTATTCCTCAGGAGGCTAATATATTTCAGAGATTGTAGAAATTTTTTTTACTCTTGTTACTTTTGCTGTGCCAAAGCTTTTTAATTTGCTATAATCCTATTTCTTGGTTTTTTGTACTACTTCCAGTACAACCAGGGTTCTGTTCAGTCTTTGCATATGCCAGTGGCTTCAAGACTTTTACCTATTTTGTCTTCCAGCAAATTGTTCCTGCTTTAAGATGTAGTTCATTGACCCACTGTAATTCATTCAAGCTTTTTATGTGGATAGCGTTTCCCCAACATCATTTATTAAAGTGGCTATCATTCCACCAATGTATGTTTTTGGGTCCCTTGTCAAAGATTAAAAACTTAAAATGTGTTTCTGGTTGGTTCTGTATCATGTATTCTGTTCAATGGATCTTTGTGTCTTGTTTTTTTTTTTTTGTCTTTTTGAGACAGGGTCTCACTATGCAGTACAGGCTGGCCTTGATCTCACAATGATCCTCCTGCCCCGTCTCCCGAGTGCTGGGATTACATTCGTGCACCACCATGCCTGGCTCTTGTTTTTGTACTTGTACCATGCTGTTTTTATTCCAGTAGCTTTGTAACATAATTTCAAATCCAGAATTGGGATATCTCTTTGTTTATTTTACCCAGGATTGCCTTTCTATTCTCTATCTTTTCTGGTTTTATATGTATTTTAGGATTGTTTTCTCCAATTCTATTAAGAATGCTCTTAGCATTTTGATTGGGATTCCATATAATGTGCTTATAATTTTTGGAAATACAGTCATTTTGACTGTATTGGTTCTGGTTACCCACGAACAAGGAATATATATTTTCTGATGTCCTCTTTGATTTCCGTTTTTCAGGGCTATAGTTTTTGTTGTAGAGGTCTTTCACTCCGTGAGGTTTCTAAGCTTTTTTCTTTTACTGTGAATGGTGTACTTTCCTAAATTTATTTTTCACTGGGTTCATTATAATGTACAAGAATGTGATTGATTCTAGAGTCTTTAGGTAATGCTTTTGGGTCTTCTACACAGAAGATTCTGTTGTCTATAAACAATAACTTGACCCCTTCCCTTCTTATATGTATTCATATTCCTTTTTTAAACCAAATTGTTCATGGTAATAGTTAAAAGTATTTTGTTGAAGAAAAGTAGTGATAGTGTCTTACATTTAATATGTTGGCAATAGGTTTATCATAGCTTGTATCAGACTGAGATAAAGACATTCTGTACCCATTTACATCACTGTTTTTGTCTTCATAGTATGTTAAATTTTCTCAAAGGCCTTTGCTATATGAATTAAAATGGATCATGTGATTTTTGTTCTTGGTTCTGTTACTGTCATATAATACATTTACTGATTTGCATATGTTGAAGCATCCTTGTATCCTGTTTGCCTACATTTTTTAAAAGTTTTTTTGTCTAAGACAGGGTTTTGCTATGGAGTTTAGGCTGGACTTGAACTCACAGAGATCCTCCTGCCTCAGCCTCCCAAGTGCTGGGATTACAGACATGCACCACCATGCCTGGCTGGCCTACATCTTGTAGAAGATTTTTGGCATTTATATTCACTAGAGAGATTGGCTTTCAATTTCCTTCTATATTTGTCTTCTCAGCCGAGAACTTCTAATTTTCTAATCATTTTAACACTGTAGGCTCTATTAAACTATCCATTCCATGCTGACCTTGTAAGTATGCTATGGATTAGGTTAGTTCATATGAAAATTATGCTCTGTTGCTTTGATATTATTTTCCAGACTCCACTTAGAACAGTTATTTACTGTGTATAGACCAATTATGACCCCTCAGGACATTGAGGAAGCTGCGCTATTATAACGGATTTACATGACTAAAGCTACTGTTTGACAAAATGAACAGTAAAAAAAGAAAATTAATAGGAATTGTATGAAGTCTTCTATTCAACAGGGTCAAGATTTGCATTATTCATTTAAAAAAAAGAATTCTTTCTCTTTTGTGGACTATAAAGTGCGTGTACTAGCAACTCCAAAACTGTAGCTGTTTAAGACAAAGCCAGAAGTTTTTAAAAAGAAATATCATCTGTCTCCAATATCCAGCTCAGAGGTGGTACTTTTCTCAAGTTTTTGGTGATCAAGCTCACCAATGGTTTAATAAGAATGGCCTCTGATTGTGATGAGATGAAAAATTTAAAAAATCCAATAGAGTAGCAACCATTTAAATTCAAAATACACATCTGCATACTCAATATGCATGATGCTGCACTCAAATTTTGAGAAATTTCAGGTCCTCTTTCTCTTTTTTTTCTTTGGCCAAGTGTGGTCACTTGTAATGTCTTCAAGATAATATGCCTAATTTTGAAATCTTTTAACAGTACAGGATGAAATATTTTTGCCCTACATTTTGTAGAACCTGCAGTACAGTGTTTATGAAACATGAACATAGCAATCATTGCTTTATGCCTGCAATTATGATAATTCTTCTAATATTTCATTATTAAGATTCTTGCAATAGGCTACAAACAAAAAGTTGTAAGATATCTCTTTTTTTTTTTTTTTACTTACCTAGATTTGTGTGCATTTACACACAAATAATAGTTGGTGACTTTCTGTATGGTGAAATGATTAGATTTTTACCTTAAAGATAGCTAAGGATGATAAGGTTAATAATTACTAAACATCTATACACTCAAGCTTTTTATTCAGACATATTGCTTTAAATTTATAATGTATGGTGCCACTAACCTATTGATCAATAAAGTTTACATTAAATGGCATATTACAGCTCATATTCCAAGATGTAATTTTTCACTAAATAATATATTCATTTTATGAATATTAACAAACACAGGCAAAATGAATTCTTTAAAACTATTTTATAGCCCTCAAGGTGACTAGCATTATTTTCATATATTGTAAATCTTCTAGTTTATATTGAAGATTTTCAAATAACTACACATAGAATTTGTATTTTTATATAAAACTGCATGTTACCTTGAAACTGAAAAGCTACTTCACACAATACTTCATCAAATTTATGTTATTAATAGTGATTTACAAATGTTTGTATATTTTTATATTCTTTCCTAAATGTGGTGCTGTCAAAACTTTTTCATTATCATATTTATATTACAATGGCAATTGGTGATGCCAAATATATTATCAAGATTTCTCATTACTATTTCTCCATTTTAACCATTTTAAAAATCTACTCTCTTTATTTCTACTATCTCTTTATCAACGTCTCTAATTCAACACATTACTACTGGTCTACAGATTTTGAAAATGAATTCTTCACATTAATACCTTATTTCTAAGGAGATACAGTACCATCTCCAAATTTCTGGATTATTATTTCCTATTTATGTACCTGTTCATGATCTTTTTAGTCTACTGCAATGTTAAAATATATCAAAATATTCAATCTAGTTTATGGTGTTTGAATCTTTATTAGAAAATTACATTGAGATGATAAACATTTTGTTTGATGTGACTTTACTGAAAATTTTGTAATAATGATTTGTTTTGTTTTGTTTGGAGACAGGGTTTCACTATGCATTTTAGGCTGGCCTTGAGCTCCCTTTGTAGCCCAGGCTGGTCTCGAACTTGCAACGATCCTCCTGCCTCAGCCTCCCGAGTGCTGGGGCTACAGGCGTGCGCCACCACGCCTGGCTGTGATAATGATTTTAAGAAATAAATTTCACATTAGCTTTTCACTCTAAATGTAAAAGAATTTATGATGTTGAGTTCAGAATATTTTCCTTCTACATGAGTAAGCATTGGCTACAGCTCCATTTGTTCATTAGATAAAAAATGCAATCTGCTAAAGAAATTTCTAGATTTATATGACTATTTCTATACTCTGTACCATTGGTACACTTGTCTTTATACTAGGCTTATAATTTATAAGTCATAGAAGACTTGGACACATTCATATTCTTCAAAATTTTCATATATTATGTTGCTTTCTTGGTAGTCTTTTGGACATTAATTTTATACTTTGCTCTATGGATTAAGATCTACTTTTCAAATTGCATAGCAAATCATGTTAGAAACAGGACTGTAACTGCAATGAATTTATATGTCGGATGTGCTTATGTTGCTCATATATGGAGATAGTACATACTATACATAATAGCATTAATTGTCCAATCCAAAAGTATTACATGGTAAGACTAAAACCTCACTTGAGAAGTTAACACGTGACAGGCATTGTTCTAAATGTACTGCACATAATTAGTAATATAATGCTTGAATGAATGACATGATTTTTAATAGAGGCTTAAAGACTTGAAATTTATACACCATAAAATTGACTTATCAAGTACACCAGTTATTAATATTAAGCAAATTCAGTTGCAATGTTTTCACCACAAACTTTTTTCCTTTTCAGAACATTTCCATCATTACCAAGAAAAAATAAGGTACAATGCAGAACTCAGCAGGTATTTCCAAAATACCAAACCAGCATTAAGTAAGCACTTTCCTTGTGGCTCCATTACTACTTACCTATTGTGCTCATTTCATATGAATAGAATCATATTCCATGTGTTCTTTTCTCAGTGCTATTTTTTACTTCAAACAATGCTTAAAAGGATCACCCATATTATGTATTTATCACTTTTTTTTTTTGGTTTTTCTCCGGTACCGGGAACTGAATTCACGACCTTGCGCTTGCCAGGCAGGCGCTTTGCCGCTGAGCTAAATCCCCAGCTCTATCACGTTTTGATAAATGTTTTACAGTATAAATTTCTCAGCCCTAAAACAAAGAGACTGAGAAAAAGCAGCTGCTTTTGCTGCAGCACCAAGAGAAACAGACCCCCAAGTCTGATTCCCGGGGCCCCAAGAAGAACTCGATGACTGCATTCATCTGCTACCACTGTTAAAAGCCAGGCCACCTCAAGAGGAACTGCCCTAAGAAGCCCCCTGGACCATGCCCTGAATGCAAAGGTGACTACTGGAGATGGGTCTGCCCTCTGAAGCAGAGGCTCCAGAGCTCAGACTCATCCTACCAGTTAGTCCAACAGGAATGAGGGGGCCTGGGGCATACTCTGCCTTCTCCCTCTGGCCAGACTGTCATCTCCATGGAGGAGCCCTGTGTAATGATTACAGAGGAACAAGAAAACAGCCTGTTGCTAGACACAGGTGCAAGTCTCTCGGTCCTTCTTTTCTTTGGTTTTTCTCCGGTACCAGGAACCGAACTCACGACCTTGTGCTTACCAGGCAAGCGCTTTTGCCGCTGAGCTAAATCCCCAGCCCCTTGGTCCTTCTTTTCAATCCTGGCCTTCCTTCCAGCCGTCACACCTCAGTGAAAGGAGTCACTGGTGAGGAGGTAATATGCTATTTTTCACACCCCTTAGGCTGTAAGTACTTGTTAGATCTTTCTTGCGTACCTCTGTCTTCCTGAGAAACCACTTCGAAGATACCACCATGGATTATAGCAGTCATTGATATTTTCCTACTAATCTATCCATAACTCTGTAATGTTTGTATTGTTCCTATGCTATTTTTTAAATGGATGTATGTTTATTACTTTGTGTTTCCTACAACACCCATTAAGAATAGTCAATGATTATTCAATTGGTCACTCATGTATAGCTCTATTTATTTTCTTTAGAAGCCACTTTGAAATACCAAAGTATAGTAAAACAACTATTGATAATCTCCTACCTCTTTTGTCTGTAACTCACTATTATTTGTCTATTTGTTTTCCTGAGAAACTATCTTGTAGATAACAATATGTAAAACAATAACCATTGATTAAAAATAAATAAATAAATTTCTCAGTCCTTTAATCTGTTATGCATTCATCTACTGATCCACTCATCTAATGATGGACATCTGAATCATGTACATTCTTTGGCTATTACAAAAATGCTATCAGTGTTTGTCATAGTGTCTGTGTGAAGACATGTTTTCAATTGTCCTGGAACTATACCAACTGCAATCAGGTGTCACTTTTTCTATAGAAGTTGCACAATCTCCACAAGCGGTATAACAAAGTTAAAATTTTACCAGTCTTGTCAATATTAATCTATTTGTGTGTTTATATTCATCCTAGTTGGTGCAAATTGTACCATTTATAACATTAATTTGCACTTTCCCGACAATTAATGTAGTATTTTACTGTGTGTTTGCTAATCATTTCTTCTTGAAGAAATATACATTCAGAATCATGGCCTATTTTTTACCCAGGCTTTAATTACCTTTTAGTTAAAGTTATATTCATTATATATCATAGGCATGAGTCTAAGATAGATTAGCAAATGACTTGTCTCATTTTGTAGTTGTGTTTTGACAACATGGTACCTGGTGAAATGTAAAATATCTTAAATGTAATAAACTATAAGTGGTTAATTTTGTATTTGTTACTTATATGTGTTGTAGTATTTAAGCCACAGTTGCCTAATACAAGGTCATGAAAATTTTCACCTATATTTGTTTCTAAGAGACAGTTTTATTTACATTTAGGCCTATTTTTAGATAAGGTGTGTGCTAAGGGTACTACATTCCTATATGTGTGATTTGAAAATTATTTGTTGAAATGACTATTCTTTCGTGGATTTAATTTTTGTAGCATCTATGTTGCAAAAGAATTGACCCTACCACTCTTTCATTTACATATAAATTTAGGATTGGATTATCAGTTATTGTAAATAAAAAAAGACGGGCATGGTGGCGCATACCTGTAATCCCAGCACTTGGGAGGCTGAGGCAGGAGGATCTCTGCAAATTCAAGGTGAGCCTGGGCTACATAGTGAGTTCAAGGTCAGCCTGAATTACATAGCTAGACCCTATCTCAAAAACAAACATGCAAACAAACAACCCAAGTCACTTGGAATACCAATTGGGATTGCAATAATTTCTAGTTCAATGTGTGGTAAATTTTCATCTTAACAGTATTATATCAATTTTTTAGTTTTTAAATCAATTAATATGACATGTTCTTCAACTTATGCATTTTTAACAACTATCTTCTGGTATTCAGAGTACAAATTTTGAATTTCATATTATATGTTGTTACTGCAATAAAGAAGTTTTAGAATTTACTTTGAATTACCCATTGATAATACATAGGAATAAAAATTATATTTGGCTATAAACCTAAACTATAAAACTTAGCTGAACAAGCTTATTATAATACTTTTAGCCAGGCATGGTGGCACATGCCAGTGATCCCAGCACTTGGAAGGCTGAAGCAGGAGGATCATTGTGAGTTCTGAGACCAGCTTGGGCTACAAAGTGAGCACAAGGTCAGCCTGAACGACATAGTGAGACCCTGTATCAAAAAGGGCAGTTGTTGGGCTGGGGATTTCGCTCATTGACATAGCATCTGCCTGGCAAGCACAAGGTCATGAGTTCAATTCCCGGTACTGGAAAAAAGCCAAAAAAAAAGAGGGGGGGTTGTCAACTACAACTACAATTTTACTTCTAGTGTATGTGTTGCCAAAGTGAGCACTATACTTTTTTCTATAATCTTTTTTTTGTGGTTTATTTAATGTTTTGAAATGGTATCATTATGTAGTTCAGGCTGACCTTGAACTCACTATGTAGCCCAGTGTGGCCTCAAACTCAGTGATCCTTTTGCCTCAGCCTCTTGAATGCTGGGATTACAGGCATGTGCCACCACACTGGGCTTTATTATCAATTCTTAAAAATATATTTCCTTTTGCAATTGTTCCAGTATAACCAACAGTAAAGTGGTAAAAGTGATTATACTGTTTTGGATCTTACACTGGGAAATTGTTTTACAACAATATTAGTTGTGAGACATATAATATATATATAAAATTTTTAAATTGAGATTTATGCCTGAACTGCACAGCAAGACCTTGTCTCAAAAAGCCAAAAAACAAAAATAAAATTGAGCTTCACTACTGAAATTTCTCAAATACTGTTTCATTATTCTTTTTTTTTTTTTTTTGGTTTTTCTCCGGTACCGGGAACCGAACTCACGACCGTGCGCTTGCCAGGCAGGCGCTTTGCCGCTGAGCTAAATCCCCAGCCCCCTGTTTCATTATTCTTGTGATGATCATTCTGATGCTATCCTTCATTTGAGTGACAGGGTCCATCACATTAAACATTTTCATACGAAACAACTACGATCCATGAATATATTCCACTGAGTAACAGTGTATATTCCAATTTACATTTGCAGAATTCCATTGGTGAAAATTTTCTAGAAGATTTTTGCAACTCAATTTATTACAGATATTGTTCTATAGGGCCTTTTCCCTTTGTGATATGCTAAGTTTAGCTGCCAAATAAAGTATGCAAGTATTTTATCTTATTCTGTCTTATGGAAAAGACTGCTTTAAAAATTGGAAAAATTTTGAATATATGAGGGAAACTGAGATGAGGGACTTAAGTGTGTGAGGACATGTTTAAATGTACATTTATTTCATATGTATATATATTTTTCTATTTCTTGAATTAATTATTATTTTGTGTTTTTCTAGGAATTTTTCTATTATCTAAAACTTATATTACTATAGACTTAGTGTCAAAAGTTAATCAGGAACATTGATTTTTACATTTCTCATCTTAGTAATATATTTTGTTTGTGTTGGTCAGTACAACACATTGCTTATGAGTTTTAAACAAGGAAGCACATTTTAGCTGTGATTTCCTATTCTATTTTACTTCCACATTACTTTTTATTATGTTGCTCCTTCTTAATACATTGGATTAAATTGACTCATGTTATTTTCTAAAGTCAAAAGATTAGTGCAATCTGATATATTTTCAATTTTAATGCAGATGTTAAAACTTACTCATTTCAACTGAAATACTAGACATTTCAAAAAATTTGGTTTGATGATCAATTCATCTTGCAGTATTTTCTAATTTCTTCCCTGTCTCATTGGTCCCTTAATAAAGATGTTTAACTTGCACAAATTTTTAAATAATATGAATATGCCTGTTACTTTATTCTAACTTTATTCTATTTTAATTTAACATGTTTTATATGATTTCAGTACTTTTAATGTTTTGGGGGTTTATTTTAAAGTGTATTTTGTGTGATGCAAGTACACACATTCCAGTTTTGTGGTTATAGATTGGATATTTCCATTCTTTTACTTACAACTTCCCTGTATTTTAGGATTTCACATATCTCCTACACCAACTTATACTTTGACTTTTTAAAGTCTCTGTCAATCTCAGTTTTGTTTTGGATTGATTAAACTGTCAATACATTAGTGTGGAATTTTTCTATTATACATTTTTTACTCTATGCTACATTATTTTGCTATATTATGCTTGTATTTTTCCTTTAAATATTTTTCATTGTAACATTTTATTATTTTTAACGGTTTTCCCTATATCTCCTAGTAATAATGTCTTAGTAGTTGCTCAAGCGCTTTCGTATTTTATCAAAAAACAAGAATTACATATATTTATAGGGTACAATGTAATTACTTTGACACAACTAAATATGGTATAACAATGAAAGTAACCTGTTTAGCATCTCCACCTCATCAGCAGGTGAACATAATGTTAACCTATAGAAATTTTTAAATATGTTACACATGATTACCAACTATGGTAACCATAGTACGCAATGGATTTCAGAGGTTTAATCCTCATCCTAAAAACACTGTACACTTTCAGTACTATCTCCCATTTACCAGTCCTTCCTAAAACTTAAGCCACTAGCAACCATCAAACCATTGATTCTGAGTTAGTTTTTATTAGATACCACAATGTGAGATTATTAAGTATTTCTCCCACTTTCCCTTGAGCTCACTTTTTAGCCCAGGCTGGTCTCGAACTCACAATGATCCTCCTGCCTCAGCCTCCCAAGTGCTGGGACTGTAGGTGTGCACCACCACGCCTGGCTTCATTTCTTTAACATAATGAATTCCAGGTTCATCTATGTTGCTGAAAATGATCAAATGTTCCTTCTCAAGGCTGTATATTACATTTTGTACATACACACCAAATTTTCTTTATCTATTCATCTGTTCATTCCGTATCATGGCTATTGTGAATAATGTTTAAATGAATATGGGATTACAGGATCTCTTCAATGTACTGATCCCAATGCGTTTCAACACGTATATCCAGAATTGGAATGTTAGATGGTATGGTAACTTATTTTTAGTTTCTATACAAAAATTGCTGTTTTGAAAATGGTTTTATTAATTTACATTCCCAACAAGAATGTGATTGAGTTCCCTGTTCTCCATGTCCTTGATAAAACTCATCTTTCACTATTTTTATAATAGCTGTTCTATCACATGTTAAATTACATCTCATTACGGTATTTTTATTTACATTTTGCTAGTGATTAGACATGAATATTCTTTCATTAATTTCTAGATCACTGATATGTCTTCCTTTGAGAAATGTCAGTTTAGGTACTCTGCCCATATTATTATTATTATTATTTTTTAATTTTTTATTTTTAAAAATAGCTTAATTGATGTACAATTGATATACAATAAACTACAAATAGGGCAGGTAGGGAGCAGATGGTCAGCAATCAATGAAATGCACCAAGGAGTCTGAGTGCCAAGAGGCAGGAAGACTCAGATCATAAGGTCCTACGGCAGCTAGAGTTAGAAAGGACAGGATTACAAACACTTTGGAGGTACCATGTTTTGTGGCAGGCTCCACCAGTGTTGTACTTACACCTCAGACTCCATGCCCATATTATTATTGTGTTTTTTTCTTGTGATGAATTGTTTTAGTTCCCTACACATTTTGGAGTTTAAGCCCCTGATCAGCTTTATTATTTGAAAATATTTTCTCAAAATCCATGAATTGTTTACTGATTGTGTTAACTGTATCCTTTGTTGTTTAGTTCTTTAGTTTGATGCACAATCACCTGTTTTAGCTGTCTATGCTTTTGGGGACCTATCCAAGAAATCATTATTCAGAACAATATCATGGATCTCCTATGTTTTCTACAGGTTTTATAGTTTCACATATTACAGTTAAGAGTTTAATATGTTTTTGTATATGGCATAAGAGACCAGATTAATTTCTCTATATGTGGATATCCAGATGCCTCAAAATGATTTCTCAAAGAGACAGTCCATTACCTATTAAATGTCCATGACAATTTTGTTGAAAAATCAATTGGCCAAAAATTATGTGGGTTTATTTCTGGGTGTGTGATCCTATTCCACAAGTTGATTTGTCTGTTTTTATGCCAGTGTCAGACTGTACTATTACAATAGCATTACATTCTATTTTGAAATCAATGAGTGTAATGTCTCCAGCTTTGTCCTTGTTGCTAGAGGCTGCTTTAATTAGTGTTGCAATTCCTTACAAACTTTCGAATTTTTTTCTATTTCTAAAAAAAAAATTGAAATTCTGATAGAGATTGTCCTGAATCTGTACATTATTTACACAATATAGACATTAGTCACTTTCAGATCGCTGGCACAAAGTACCTGACATTTGCAAGTTAAAGGAAGAGAGGTTTATTTTGGCTCACAGTTTTAGAAGATTCAGTCCATGGTCAGCTGGATCCAAGGCACAATCATGGTGGAGGAACATGGCAGAAGAGTATTCACCCCATGTTGAACAGTGACAGAGGAGGAAAGAGGTGGGGAAAAGAATATACCTTTCCAGGTAAAACTCTCAGTGACCCACCTCTTCTGATCAGGTCTTATGATCCTATCAATGGATTAATCCTCTAATGAGTACAGCACCTCCATGATCCAATCACCTTACAAAATCCCACATCTAACCATGTAACTTTCTTGTGGGATATTTTAAATCTAAGCTCTAACAGACATTTAAACTATACTAATTTTTCCAACCTCTGGATGTCCTTTTTAATTCTTTTCATTGCTGTTAGTCTTCATTTTAGTTCTTATTTACTTGGTTAAATTATGGAGCTCTTTTGTACGGGATTGTTTTCTTGCTGTCTAGCATCGATAGTGTATAGAAAGGTACGGGCTCATATGCTGATTGGGTATTCTGCACTTTGCTGAATTCATTTATTATTTCCAGCAGTTGTTTTTCAGATATATTAGGGTATTCTATATAAAAGATCATGTCATCAATAGGCATTTCACATCTTCCTATCCTATCTGGATGTCTTTTTCTCATGCTTAATTTCTCTGGAGAAGTTCTCAGCACTATATAGGAGATACCAGAACGGGAACCAATGATTTTTTTTCTTTTTTACGTTTCTCAAAGAGAAAAAAAAATATTTTAAAACAATAGGAGAGTAACAATGGTTGATACATTGTGTCTTGTTATCTTTAAATTACTCAGAGTATAAGATATAGGCATTTAATTGTCCAAATATATTTTTTTTGTTTGTTTGTTTTGTTTTGGTTTTTCTCCGGTACCGGGAACCGAACTCATGACCTTGCGCTTGCCAGGCAGGCGCTTTTGCCACTGAGCTAAATCCCCAGCCCCTGTCCAAATAATATTAGCATAAACTTTTCTCTTCAATGAACTAAGAGAAATTAGTAGTATAACTATCTTACCTATCTTGTGTGTGCATACTTTTTTTTTTTTTTTTTTTTTGCTTTTCCCTTCCTTCTTTTCTCCTTTCCCCCATCCCAGTTCCTCTTTCCTTTTTGAACAATTTCTTCCCATTTCACAATATCTATTGTACATTTTGGATCTTACTTACTCTTTCAGGTTCTCACACTAGGGAGATAATATGATTACACATGTATGGCTGGTTTATTTCACTTGATAGAGTTAAATATGATCTTGAGTTGAAGTATGATCTCAAGTTGCATCTATTTACCTATAGAAGTTGTCTGGATGGAATGTAAGGGACAGAAAAAAGGCTGCTGCTACTTCCTCCTTTTTGCTACTTTGCTGCCTTCTGCTTGCCATGAACTGTTTCTCCACTGCAATGCACTTCTGTCATACTATCCTGCCTTGGAGCCAGCCAATGATGGACTGAAACTCTACAAACTGTGAGCCACAATAAACCCTCTTGGGTGTTGGGTATTTTGTCTCAACAACAACAACAACTAAAACACATTTGGTATCAGGAGTAAGACCATTGCTATAATTGCATCTGACCAGGCATTTTAGGACCCATTGGAACTGGCTTGTGGGAAGAATTTGGAAAGGTTTAGAGATGTTTGCTTGAGAAGCAGCCCTGAAGTGCTTTAAGCTGTACTTCATGGGAGATTCTGGTCAGAGTTCAGAAGATCAGAATGCTGACAGAAATGTCACACATAAAAGACCAGTCACAGGAAGTTCCTGCTAAGAACAACTACTGTATTGGCTGCTGGCCTTCAGACCACGTGTGTTATTCTTTAGCACAAAATTTTGTCAGCATTTTTCTCATATTCAGAGACTTTGTCTGAAACTGAGATTAAGGGCTCAGCCTAATTAATCTGGCAGAAGAAATTTCAAGGCAGTCTAATGTTGAGGAGATGGCATGGCTACTAACAGGGGCTTTTAGCCAGACCTACGTTGAGAATCAAGAATGAAGAACCCAGCAGAATGATTTAAAACATTTTGAATGTTTGGCCAAGAAGGAAGCTCCAGTAAAGTTTCTGGAGAATTTGGTTGCAAAGAAACACGATAATAGAAAAGATGGCCTGAGGATATCACAAGAACCAGCACAATTACAAAGGTAAAAGATTTTGTTTTAAGAAGAAAGCTCCAGAGCACTGTTTTAGAATGGCAGCAGCCTAAAGAATTTGTTCCTCTGGCCGGGTATGGTGGCACAAGCCTATAATCCCAGCACTCGGGAGGCTGAGGCAAGAGGGTCATTTTGAGTTCAAGGCCAGCCTGGGCTACAAAGTGAGCACAAGGCCAGCCTGACCTGCACAGCCAGACTCTGTCTGAAAAAAGACAAAAAAAAAAAAAAGAAAAAGAAAAAAAATTCAATTTCTATTCCTTACAAAAAGTTTTGCCTATTTTCTCTCTTATCTCCATTTGAAATTCCAATTATACGTAATTATGACTGATATACTCCAATAGGTCCCCAAGGCTTGTTCCAATTTTTTTCTTTCTTTTCCACCTAAACATGATTAATTTTACTCTATTTTGACATTCATTTAACTTTTTCCTTTATCCACTGAACTTTTCACTTCAGAAACTGCACTATTCACTTCCAGAATTTCCAATTGTTTTATTTTTATGGTTTGGATTTCTTTATTGAGAATAACCTTTTCTGCTACTGTAGTTTTGTACACTGAATATATGTCATTTTATTTTATTGACAATAGTTAAAACTCTTCACCTGCAAATTCTTGCATTTGGTTCACCTTAGAGCCAAAATAAAATTTTCTTTTCTCTAGAGCAAGTATTAGCATTTTGTTTATTCTTCATAAATCAAGAATATACTTTATAATGAACCCTATATGGGTAATAACCATAGGATTATACTTATTCTATCAGTATAATGGAAAAATAATAGCTAAATAGCAAACATGAAAACTAAAGATAGGATTCAAAAAGTAAGGAGGAACAGAGGAACTAATCACAGAAGAGACAGAAAAAAAAAAACACAAAATAAAATGGCAAACTCCAACGTAAGTTCATCAGTAATTACATTAAATGTAATAGAGTAAGTACTACAGTTAAGCTAGAGCTCACAAGAACTTATCAAACAACTAAAAAATAAATTATTTGTCAATCTAAGAAATGAGTTTAAAATATAAAGGCATTGATAGGTTGAAAGTAAACACAGAAAAAATGTAAGACTGAAATGGCTATACTAATAACAAATAAAATAGATTTCAAAATAAAACAGTACCAGAAACCAGAACTCCTACTAATGATAATAAAAATTAATTCAACAAAGCAATTAAAAAATGTGGATGCATTAAAAAACCAATTATGAGGCTAAGGATGTAGCTTAGTGATAAAGCAGTTTTCCTGAATGTACAAGGCCCTGGGTTTGATCCCTAGCAGCACAAAAAACAAAACAACCCCAGGTATCAAAATTCATGAGATAAAAATTGACAAAATTAAAAGCAAAATAAATCCACTCACAGTCAATCAGTTGGTTATTTTAAACCCATTGTTCATCAAGTGCTAAACTTAAAAAAATTTCAGAAAGATATAATTGGCCAGGGATATAGCTCAGCAGCACAGTGCCTGCCTGGCAAGTGCGAGGTTGTGAGTTCAATTCCCGTTACCAAAACAACAAAAAATAAATATAATGATCAGACATTATCAACAATACAGACAAAATTTTTTAAAATACAACATAAAAATGGCACACTGTATCTATTTTTTTCAATATCACAAGATAAGCTTACCAGGATAGATAATATTCTAAACCATAAAGACTTTTAATATAACTGAAAATACTTAGATTAGAAAGAGTATGTAACCATAACAGAAAAGAGAAAGTAAACCACATATTTAGAAATTGAACAATATACTTTTAAGTAATATCAGAACCATTAAAAATATCCAGAGAAAACAGGTAATAGTGTTAATGAAATTACAATGAAATATGATAAAATATGTGGGATGTAGCTAAGAGAAATGTGTAAGTTTAAATGTCTATGTGAGAGAAGGCCTCCAATCAAGATATGAACCACAGATGACAAAACTACAACTTCTAGGACTGCATTCTTTGTTTCACTGGAACACAGTCACATCCATTCAGCACTAAAATTACAGGCATGTGTGTTGGTCAACTGATTTTTGAAAGAAGTATCAAGAATACATAATGGGGCAGGGGATATAGTTCAGTGGCGCAAGCGCCTGCCTGGCAAGCATGAGGTCGTGAATTAGATTCCTGGTATCAAAAAAAAAACATAACAGCCAGGTGCTGTGGTGCACATACGTAATCCCAGCCCTCAGGAGGCCAAAGCAGGAGGATAGCTGTGAGTTTGAAGCCAGCCTGAACGGCATAGTAAAAATCCTGTCTCAAAAAAAAAAAAAAAATGCAATGGACAAAGGATGATCTCTTTGATAAATGTTACTGGGAAAACTGGATATTCACATGAAGAATAACGAAATTGGACATTTATTCATTTTTTAAAAAAACATACAAAAAGGAGTAAAGATTTAAACCTAAAATCTGGAACAGTAAAACTAGTAAAAGAAAACAGGGCCAGGTGTGGTGGTGCACGCCTGTAATCCCAGCACTGGGGAGGCTGAGGCAGGAGGATCGTTGTGAGTTTGAGACCAGCCTGGGCTACAAAGTGAGCTCCAGGCCAGCCTGAACTACACAGTAAGACTCTGCCTCAAAAAGACAGAAAGAAAGAAAAAAAAGAACACAGGAAATATTCACAAACTTGGTCTACACAATAGTAATATGACTCAAAAGTCCAGGAGACAAAAGCAGAACTAAACAAATAGGATTACATCAAATCTATGCAGCCTGTGAAGCAATTAAAATACAGTGAAGAGATAATCTACTGACTCGAAAAAAATATTTACAAATGGTACATATGATACGGAGCTTATATTATATATATATATATATATATATATTTTTTTTTTTTTTGGTCTTTTTGAGACAAGGTCTCGCTATACAGTTCAAGCTGGCCTTGGGCTCACTTTGTAGCCCAGGCTAGTCTCGAAATCGCAACGATCCTCCTGCCTTAGCCTCCCAAGTGCTGGGATTATAGGCGTGCGGCACCATGCCTGGCCCTATATTCAAAATATATAAGAACTAAAGAAGTCAGTAGCAAGAAAATAAAGTCAATTTTTTTGTTTGTTTCTTTTTTTCCGGTACCGGGAATCAAACTCACGATCTTGCACTTGCCAGGCAGGCGCTGTGCTGCTGAGCTAAATCCCCAGCCCCAATAAAGTTAATTTTAAAATGGACATTGGGGCTCGGGAGATAGCTCAGCAGCACAGTGCCTACCTGGAAAGTGCAAGTCCTGAGTTTGATTGCCGGTACCAAAAAAGAAAAGAAAAAAAGAAAAAGGACATAAACTGGGATTTAAATAGTTTTCAGAAGAAGATACAGAAATGGCCAACAGATACCTGAAAAACTACTCATCATCCTAAAAATCAGAGAAATGCAGATTAAAACCACAATGAAATACCAGCTAGTCTAATATTAAAGATAGCATAGTAAAAAATGAAATTTTGTTCACTGTTGGTGGGAATGTACAGCAACAAAAGCATTACAGATAACAATGACATTCCTCAAAAATCTGTAAATAAAACTATCATATGGTCCAGCAATCCAAAGGATATAGCCAAAGGAATTGAAATCAATATGCCTGGTAGGTGTGGTGGCGCATGCCTGTAATCCCAGCACTCGGGAGGCTGAGGCAGGAGGATCGCTGCAAATTTGAGACCAGCCTGGGGTACAAAGTGAGCCCAAGGCCAGCCTGAACTGCATAGGGAGACCCTGTCTCAAAACGACCAAAAAAAAAAGAAATCAATATGCCAAGAAAAAAGAAATCAGTATGCCAAAGAGAAATATGCACTCTTGTTTTCACTGCAGCATTATTTACAAGTAAGTGCTCATTATCACAGACAGGACTAAAGAAAATGTAGTCTATGCACACAATCTAATATTAGTCTCACAAAAGAAGGAAACACTGTCATTTGTGACATGGATGAAACTGGAGGACATTACACGAAGTGAAACAACCCAGACACAAAAATAAAAATACCACATAATCTCACTTTCATGTGAAATCCTGAAAAGGTAAACTCAGAGTAAAATGGTAGTCTGGCCAGCAGTGGGGGAGGGGGTGTGTGGGTAAAGATGAGATGTTGATCAAAAAGTACAAAATTTTACTTAGGTGGAAAAACTTTAGAGATCCATTGTACAAAACGGTGACTACCATAAATAATAACCTGCATATTTCAAAATTGCTAGATTTTAAATGTTTTTAACCTTCAAAAAATTACAAATACTGTAAATTTTTTAAAAAGTTAGTTACTTTGACTTAATCACTCCACACTGTAAACACACAGCAAAATATCACCTTGTACCCCATAAATAAAAAAATTCAGAAATGAGATATAGTTCAGTTGTGGAACATTTGCCCAGTACATGTGAGAGTCGGGGGGCTCAATTCCAAGTCCTGAAAAGGATGAGAGAGGCAGACAGACAGACAGAGGAGGCAGAGACAGAGAAAGAGACTGAGAGACAGAAAGAGACAGATAAGAGAGAAAGAGAGAGGGAGAATCAAGAGAAAAACTACATATTAAAATCTCTAGTGGGAAAAGATGCATGAAAAGGCACTTGACAAATTCAACGTACTTTTATGATCAAAACTTCTAACAAAGTAAAAACAGACCAAGTTCGATCAGTAGCTGGTGCGGAGAGCGAACCCCAGAGAGCCCCGAGCAGCCCCACCACCGCCGGCCAGTTACCATCACACCCGGGGAGGAGCCCCAGCCGCGGCAGCCGCAACCAGCCGGTCACCATCCACCATCCGCAACCCTGAGCCTCGAGGCGGAGACGCAGCCCCACCCCGCCCCCGCCCCCAGAGCTGCTGACTCCAGGCCCGCACCAAGGGCAATGGCGCCGGGAGTGGCGGCACTGGGGGTGCCTGCCTGCGGGGACAATTAAATCATCGCAAGGAAGGTTTTGGGAACAGTAAAATGGTTGAATGTACGAAAAGGATACGGTTTCATGAACAAGAATGACACCAAAGAAGGCGAATTTGTACCCCAGACTGCCAGAAAAAATAACCCCAGGAAGGACCTTCGCAGTGTAAGAGACCGAGGGACTGTGGAGCTGGCCGTTGTTGAAGGAGGAAAGGGTGCGGGGGCAGCAATGTCACAGGCCCTGGTGCAGTTCCTGTTCAAGGCGGTAAATACGCAGCAAATACGCAGCAGACCGCGACCACCAGACGCTTCCCCAGTCGTAGGGGTCCTCCCCGCAGTTACCAGCACAATTATCTGAACAGTGAGACTAGGGGAAAGAAAGGGATGGGGGAGAGCGCCCGAGCGCCAGGTCCAACAACGCCGGCCCTACCGCAGGCGAAGGTTCCCAGCCTACCACTTGCGGAGCCCCTGTGGGCGCCGACCACAGTATTCCAACCCTCCTGTGCAAGGAGAAGTGATGGAGGGTGCTGACAACCAGGGTGCAGGAGAACAAGGTAACAAGTGAGACAGACGCCCGCGATTCCGCAGGGGCCCTCCTCGCCAAAGACAGCCTAGAGAGGGCGGCAATGAAAAGGATAAGGAAAATCAAGATGAGACCCAAGGTCGGTACCATGGCAACTTCAGTCACCTACAAAGACGCTCAGAAAACCCTGAACTACAAGATCGCAAAGAGACAAAAGCAGCCGATCTACCTACCAGCTGAGAATTCCTCCGCGCTGAGGCTGAGCAGGGCGGGGCTGAGTCTTAATTGCTGGCTTAACATCTCTACCATCTTGCGGTTTAGTCACCCAGCAAGAAGAAACGAATAGGAAATTCCAGCAATAAGAAATGAACAAAAGACTGGAACTGCAGGCCTTAAGTGCTCGCTTTTTGACCGTTGACCAGATAACTAGAACTATCTGCATTATCTATGCAGCGTGGAGTTTTTATTATTTTACCTAAGGATGTCTCTTTGGTAATGACAAAGGAGTTTTTTGTTTTTTTAAAAGCCTGGTTTTTCTCAATACACCTTTAAAGGTTTTGAAATTGTTTCATATCAGGTCAAGTTGAGATTTTTAAGAACTTCAATTTTATTTTGTAATAAAAGTTTACAACTTGATTTTTTCAAAAAAGTCAACAAACTGCTAATAAAGGTCTTCAATAATTAAAAAATACAGATTGGAAAAGAAGGAAAGTATGCCATCTTTTCCTATGATATTTAACACTGTACAGGAAGGCCTACCTATTAAGTAAAGCAAGGAAAACAACTATAATATATTTTGAATAAATATTTGGAGATACAAATCCTATCAAAAATCAAAGTAAATATAGATGTGAATATAAATGGGTTTCACACGTTAACAAAATGAAGGATACTGTCAGACCATTAAAAAGATCACTATCTAGCTCTGACAAGTAGAGAACTAGACTCACCCTCAGTGGCATAACATTTGCCTCACAGGTATAAGGCCCTGGGTTCAAGTCCCATAACCACAAAAATAAAAAAAAACTGACAGAACTGTAACACACTTAAATGTACAATTACAATTACAGATTTCAACAGTCTTTTATCATTAATAGAGTAAGTAGAAAGAGGTCAATAAGGTTACGGACACTAAACAACACTAACAATGAACTTGACCTGATTTACTTTTGCAACTCTCACAACAGAATACACACTGGTTTCAAGTGCACAAGGAATTTTCACTAAGAGATCTTATATTCTTAACCAAATACAAATTTTTAAAAATTTAAAAGAATTTAAGGTATACGAAGTCTGTTTTCCGTAAAAACAAACTAGAAGTCAGTACCAGAATTATATCTGGAAAACCACCAAATACTCGGAAATTAAACTACACACTTCTACATAGTCTATAGGACATGGGGAATGTCTCAGAGGAAATTTTAAAATATTACAACCTGACTGGAAATGAAAATACAATTTATCAAAGTGTAAGGGGTGAAAACAGCAATTCTAAGGATATTTTAAGCATTAAATAACTGTCGTATAAAAAGTCTATCAACATTCTAAGCTTCTACTTTAAGACTCAAAAAAGTATACACTAAGCAACAAAGGAAAAAAAACATTGGAGCACAAATGATTAAAATTGCAAACTATATCAATTAAACTCAAAGTAAGATTACTCAAAAAAATTCTATAAAATGGCTAACTTACTGGCAAAAATGACCATTATAATGAGAGAAAAAACAATTTATGAATATCAGCAATGAAAGAGTAGACACTGCTATACAACCCACACAAAGCAACAAATCAATACTGCATACAACTATATGACGAAAAACTGAACAGTTTGGATAAAGGAAGTAATTCCTTGAAAAATATTACTTTTATTTTTTTTTGAGACAGGGTCTTGCTATGCAGTGTAGGCTTTGAATTCACTTGTGTAGCCTAGGCTGGCCTCACATTCACAGTGATCCATCCTCCTGCCTCAGCCTACCTAGTGCTAGAATTATAGATATGTGCCATTACTCCCATTTTAAAAAATATTATTTATCAAAACTCAGTAAAAATAGATAAGCAGAACTGTATCATATCTGCCACAGAAATTGGAGTTATAATTGAAAACCTTTCACATATATATTATAAAACAAATCACCAAACTTTGTTTCATTGCACCTCCTCCACAAAAACTAAAGAGGAAGAAAACACTTCCCAACTTTGACTCCAGATTACCCTGATATCAAAAACAGAGAATATAAAAAAAGAAAGGGGGCTGGGAATATAGCTCAGGGGTACAAGTGCCTGCCTGGCAAGCACAAGGTCCAGAGTTCGATTCCCAGTACTAAAAAAAAAAAGAGAGAGAGAAAAGAAAAGAAACAGATGATCAGTATCTTTCAAGAACTTGGATGCCAAAACCCCCCACATATATTAGTAAATTAAACACTGTATAAAAAAGCATTATATACCAAGAGCAGGTGAGATTTAGCCCAGCTATATAAAACTGACTTCTCATTAAAAAAAAAAAAAAAATTCACAGAACCCACATCAACAGAATAAAGAAGAAAACAACATGATCATTTCAACTGATACACATAAAAGATTTTACAAAATCCAACACCCAATCATGACAGAAAATAAACTCTCCACAAGCTAGAAATTAAAGGGAACTTCATCTTTAAAAACAGGTATATAAGGGCCGGGAATATAGCCCAGCGGCATAAGTGCCTGCCTGGTAAGCGCAAGGTCCTGAGTTCCATTCTCGGTACCAACAAAAACAAACAAACAAAAAAAAATCCCAGGTACATAAGACCAACACAAGGCACACTGGAGCACACCTGTAGTCCCAGGTCTTTGGGAGGCTAAAGCAGGAAGACTGCAAGCTCAAGTACCTTTGGCAACTTAGCAAGACCATGTCTCGAAATAAAAAAGGGACATGGAATACAGCTCAGTGGTACAGTGCCCCTGGGTTCAAACCCCAGTACCACAAATCAAATCCCTCTTGTTAACATCATACAGTACTTGAAGAAAGGTAAATGTTTTCCCAGTATGAGTATGAAAAAGGGAAAGAATATCTGCTTTTTCTATTTTTTTTTTTTCAACATAGTACTGAAAATTATAGGTAGTACACTAAGGCAAGAAAAACAGAACAGGTAAACAAATTGGAAAGGAAAAAAAATTATCTCTGATAGCCAGAGGAAAATTAGAAGAAAACGACAAACCAATATCCATCAGAAATAGATGGGAAATTGCTCGTGAAAATACAACCAACTCTAATCCAGCAACATATGTAAAAAGATAGTATAACAGGCAAATTGAGTTAATCACCGGAACATGAGGTTAAACTTAAAAAAAAAAAAAAAATCAATGACATTTACCATATCAACAGTCTAAAGAAAAAACACAATCATCTCAATGAATACATTAAATCATCTGACAGTCACTCAAAGACCCAGGTGAGGTGGCACACCCCATCTCTCCTGAGGCTGAGGTAGGAGGATCACTTCCAAGTTTGAGGCTAGCCTGGGCTACAAAGTGAGTTCAATGCCAGCCTGAACTGCATAGTGAAGCTCTGTCTCAAAAAGACAAAAAAAAAAGAGACAAAGTTCAATATATTTTCATGATAAAAAACTATCAGCTAAATAGGAAAAGAAGGAATCACTATGACAAAATCTACACAAAAATTTCTTCAGTGTTTATAAGTTTTTCTAATTTTTTCACCACTGGAATCCCACAGCATAACAGAGGTTCTAGTCCATACAATAAGGTTAAAAGAAAAAAAGAGAAAAAGTAAAATGAAGATACCCCTATCTGCATGGAAAACTGTCTATGTAGAAAACCACAAAATAGGAAAATAAATCATTTTACCGCTACTATATAAAATCAATAGTAAAAATCAATATTTTATCCAGCAAAGCTATCCTTCAGAATTGAAAGAAATAAAGACCTTATTAGACAAGAATAAACTAAAATTCATTACAACAGACCCAGAACTGCAGCAGACACTTAAAAGGAATCATACACATAGAAGACGAAGAATTGCTAAGCTATTGAGAACTAGGGAAGGATCAAATATTAGAAAAATAACAAAATGACAGGAATTAGCATATACATTTCTATAATGACTCTGAGTGTAAATAATCTTAATTTTCCAATTAAAAGACAGACTGGTCAGTTGGATTAAAAAACAACACACAACTCTGCTGCTTGCAAGAAACACACCTAATTAGCAAACATACACAGATTAAAAGTGAAAAGGTGGAAAACAATATTCCATACAAAATGAAACCTGAAAGCAAGCAGGTGGAGTCATACTCATTTCAGACAAAGCAGACTTCAGGATAAAATTAGTCAGATGAGACAAAGAAGGCCATTACATATTGGTAAAGGGATCAATCCACCAAGATATAATAATTGTTAATATATATGCACTTAACATTTTGTTTTGTTTTATATGAGATAGGGTCTCACTGTGTAGTCCAGGCTGGCCTTGAACTCGCTTATGCAGCTCAGGCTGGCCTCAAACTCACAGCAATCCTCCTGCCTCAGCCTCCTGAGTGCTAGGATTATAGGTGTGCACCACCATGCCTGGCCTTACACGCACCTAAAATTGTTGGGCCCAAATTTCTTAAAGTAAACACCACTCAACAAAAAGGGACACATAGGTCCCAATACAATAGAGGGTAACTTAAATATTCCATTCCCACCAATAGATAGATCTTGCAGATAAAAACATCAACAAACAAACATTACAGTTAGACTATACCATAGATCAAATGGACTTAACAGTTGTCTACAGAACATTCCATTCAGCAACTACAGAATACTCATTCTTCTCAGTAGCTCATGGGACAAAATACATCTCCAAAATAAGTCTCATTTTGAGCCATAAGGTAAGCTTTAACAAATATATTAAAAAAATCTTGTATCTTATCAGATCATAACAGAAGGAAACTAGAAATCAACAGAAACAGAAACAGAAACTACACAGAAACTATACAAGCACATGGAAAGAGAATAACTTTTAAAAAAATTTAACTTTTATTAGTACATATTTGCACTATACTCATCTTGAGGAGTTGGTACATTCACATAATACATCTTAATTCTTTTTATATCCCCTTCTGTTCCTCTCCCTCCCTCCCAACAATTTTGCATCATCAGTGGGTTATTGAAGAATCAGGGAGGAAATTTAAAAATTCCTAGAATCAAATGAAAATGGAATTACAACATATCAGAATCTCTGGGATAAAGCAGAGGCAGTTGTAAGAGACAAGTCTACAGCTATAAGTGCTTAGATCAAAAAGTCAAAACTCTCAAATAAATAACCTAATCATGCATCACAAGGTTCAACAAAAACAAAAACAAACTAAAATCAAACTAAACAGAATAAGATTAGAGCTGAAATTAATGAGATAAGAGACTCAGAACAACCCACAAGGTCAATAAAACAAAGAGTTAGTTCTTCAAAAAGATAAACTACACTGATGAACCCTTAACCAAATTAACAAGAAGACCCAAATCACTACAACTAGAGATGACAAAGGGGACCTTACAACACACACCACTGAAATCCAAAGAATTATTAGGAAGTACTGTATTTTGAAAACCTACATTCTAATAAACTGGAGAATCTAGAAGAAACAAATTTCTATGCCAAAATTAAGCCAAGAGAACACAAAAACCTAAAAGGAGCCAGGTGTGGTGACGCACGCCTGTAATCCCAGCACTCGGGAGGCTGAGGCAGGAGGACCATTGTGAGTTCGAGACCAGCCTGGGCTACAAAGTGAGCTCAAGGCCAGCCTGAACTACATAGCGAGACCTTGTCTCAAAAAGACAAAAAAAAACCCAAAAAACAAAAAACAAACACCTAAAAAGAATTATTACAAGCAATGAGGCTGAAGCAGTAATACAAACCTGTCAACAAAGAAAAACCCAGGACAGAATGGGTTCATAGCTGAATTTTACCAAATGCTTAAAGAAAAACTAACACCAATTATCCTCAAACTAGTCCATGAAATAGAAAAGGAAAGAACACTCCCAAACTTTTCTAAGAGGCCAACACACTCTGATACCAAAACCAGACAAGGACATAAGAAAAAGGGGAAAACTATAGACCTATATCCTTGATGAACACAGATATAAAAATCATTAATAAAATACATGTAAACAAGCTGGGTGTGGGGGAGCATGCCTGTAATCCCAGAACTCAGGAGGCTGAGGCAGGAGGATCACTGCAAGTTCAGACCAGCCCAGGCTACAAAGTGAGCTCAAGGCCTGCCTGAACTGCATAGCAAGACCCTGTCTTGAAAAAACAAAAAACAAAACTAAACAAAATACTTGTGAACAGAATTCAATGATACAGTGAAAATATTATACACCATGATCAAGTTGCTTTCATTCCAGGGATGCAAGGATGATTTAACACAAGCAAATCAATAAATGTAATATACCACATATATAGAATCAAGGATTTTTTACAAAATCACATGACCCTATCACTTGATGTTGAAAAGGCTTTGACAAAATTCTATGTCCCTTCATGATAAAAGCCCCAAAGAACTTAGGTATTGAAAGATCATTCTTCAATATAGTAAGGGCCTTAACAAACTCACCGCCAATACCATTCTATTTTTTTTTTTTTTTATTTTAAAGAATAAAAGAGGAGCTGGGGATTTAGCTCAGTGGCACAGTGCCTGCCTGGCAAGCGCAAGGTCATGAGTTTGGTTCCCGGTACCGGAAAAAAAAAACCAAAAGCAAAAAAAAAAGAAAAGAATAAAAGAAGGAAAACATATTAACAGACAGACATCCATTTACAAAATAGCATAAAAACAATACAAACAAAACAGAGTTACAGACAAAGTTGTAGGAAATTAACCATGATTGTCGTATTACTTATTGATATCTTCAAAGTGGTTTCCCAGGAAAACAAATAGAGACATGCAAGATTGATCAAACAAGTAATCATTAACTGTTCCTTTCTGTAGAGCAATAGAAGACAGTAGTACAACTATGTTAGCTATCCTGTATATACATATTTAATAATTTCCCCTTCTTTCCCTTCTCTTTTCCCACACCCAGTTGCCCTTTACTTTTGAGCATTTTCCTTTTGTTTCACAATATCTATCATACCTCCTAGTTTTTATTCACTCTTTCAGGTCTCACACTAGTGAGACAATACGATGCTTATACATGCAGGTCTGATTTATTTCACTGATGAGTATGGTCTCTAGTTGTGACCATTTACCTATAAAAGCCTCCAGTTTACCTTTCTTTATAGCTGAGTAATATTCCATTATATAAAAGTACCACAATTTTGTTATCCAATCCTCAGTGGATGGATATTTGGGTTGCTTCCACAATTTAGCAATTACAAATTGCACTGCTATGAACATGGGTGCACATATATCACTGTGATATGAAGTTTTCAGATCCTCTGGGAAAACACCCAGAAGGGGAATAGCTGGGTTGAATGGGACCTCTAGACCTAGTTTGCCGAGGAATCTCCAAACTGATTTCCACAGTGGCTCCAAAACCATTCTATATGGGGGGAAAATGAAAGCATTTCCTCTCAAATTAGGAAGGAGGGAAGAATGTTCACTGTCACCACTCTTATTCAGTACAGTTTTTGAAATTTCGGCTAAAGCCATCAGGCAGAAGAAAAAATAAAAGGGATACAAATAGGAAAAAAAGAAGTCAAACTACCCTTGTTTGCAGATGATATGATCCACCTAAAAGACCTTAATGACACTATCACTATGAGAAAACTTTTAGAGCTGATAAATGAAGCCAGCAATGTTGTAGGATATAAAATCAACATTAAAAAACAACAGTTTTACCATAAACCAACAATGGACTAGCTAACAAAGAAATCCAGAAAACAATTCCATTTACAAATACTTAAAAAAATTGCTAAGGATCAATTTAGGCAAAGAGGTGAAAGACCACTACAATGAAAATTTCACAACAGTAAAGAAAAACTTGAAAATCCCAACCAACCAAATGAAAAGACTCCAAGCCAGGTGGGTGGGCTGTATGCCCACGCCTCACCTGTGCTGGTGGGGGTGCTGACCACAGAGTCATTACATCAAGCCAGGCAATGTGTGGTGGTGGTAGTAATGGTATAGCGCCAGTGGTCCACCGCTTCTTTCTCTTGCTAATGGAGGAGTAGCCCTGCACTTCATGTGCTAAAGGCTTTAGGCACTGAGGAAGTGGCTCTGAAGTATACCTCTGACCCTCACCTTAACAGACCTGCACTTCTTGAGCCTGTGATCTTTCCCAATTTGTTTGTAACTGGACTGCCTCCTCCAGCCACTTGTTGAACAGAGGCTTGAGCTTACACATTCTTTAGGACCTCCAAGAAGCAGAGGGTGGTTTTCCAGAATACATTACCTAACCTTACAGTGTGCCCAGCACCAGCACCAGTCCTACTTCCTCCAGTGTGAAGCCCAGCTTGATATGCCACTGCTTAAACTGTTCAACTGGTCATCTGAGCTGACCTGAGCCCAGCTCATCTGAGCTGAGCGCATCCTCTTCTGAGTATTCAACCACAGATGAGCTGCCACTACCCTCAAAAGGGCAAAGGTGTGTGCTGCTGTAGGCAGGTGTGCCACTGTGTGCAGGCCACCCACACGTGCATGTCTATGAGCACCCGGCTGTGGCAGTGGCAATGGTTCCAACTGTGTTTTGTAGCCATCCTTGAGCAATGCAGCCCGGAGGCCAAGTCCCATGCCGCTGTCTCCCACTGCCAGCACTCCCCAGGCTGCTGCCACTACCCTGGGTTGGCTACTTTCACATATAATCATAGTAGTTGAGGTTGCCAGTTCCTGGAGGACAGGGCAACAGCTACATGGCCAAGCACACGCCCCACCTGTGTGGACTGCCCCTGGTGCACAAATCCTACTTATAAACCTCTGGCCCGCCTCCATGGTAGTCTGCTACCCTGTACTGCTACCACTGCCCACCTTGCCACATTCCAGATACAGTCCCCTGGCCCAGTGACTGCTGCATCTAACTCCTGGGGGGGGGCCACTGGGGTTATACTAGGCCGATCAGGTGGCCAACACAGGCACCCAACTACTCACGCGGCCCCAGCTTCTGGACCTTGTGGTACACAGTCCTCTTGTGCAGCCACTACTCCCATCATGGCTGCCACCCCAGCTTCCTGATACATGAACAGCCCACGCACTGGTTCTGTAACGGCAGAAATTCCCCTGGCACAAACTGGGCTGTATTCCACAAGAGACCCGAGTCTACTGAGAACAAAACCAGAGTTTAATTTGAGGCTAGCCACCCTCACTTCCCTTGCCAATCTGGAAGTGGGTCAATGGCCAACTTTGTTTCACCTTATATACATTTTGGTTTCCACTGGCAACAGATTGGGATGTTACATTCGCTGACCCCGGTGGGTATATGGTGTTTCTCTCATCCTGTTGGACCCCAGGTCAGTTTCAGGTCGCATGTCTAACCATGATATATGTTCCCGCCATTATATTCCATTTGTCTCCTTTTCTACAACCTATGCATTCCTTTAGGGTTACAATGTTTACCTCGGGCCAGGAGATGGAACTGCCCAGGCAGGATCACGGAGAGTTACCTAGGCCTAGGCGCCCCCTTACCTTGGGGAGACATTCCTGGGCAGTGTTGATCTGGGGAATTAGCCCTTGCACTGTCCCGGGAAGCTTCCCAAGGCACCATGCAGGCTTTTACCAAACTATTTTATCTAAAATAATATGCTAAGATTCATTGCCCCCTACAGTTCTACAACCAGGGCCCCATGGCAAGTAATGCATAGTGGTGGCTTTGCCATCCAGTGCCCTGCACTACACTAGCGTCACCTACTCTACTGTCTGAGGCTTAACTTTGGTTTTCTTTTTCAAAACTGTTTTTGGTGTTCTCAATATTTTTCTTTCCATATAAATTTTGGAGGCTAGTTGTCAGTTTTTTACTCAAAAAATTCATTCTAGGATTTTTATTGTAAATACAGTGAAACTGTAGATCACTTGGGAGAAAATTAACATCTTCCCAACAGTGAGTCCTCCAAGCCATAAATATGGGACATATTGTAACTAGACTTCTTTTGATTTCTTTGTGCTTGCAAGACAACTGAAACACAGTATTACTTAGCATTTGGATGTACAAGAATAAGGATACTCATGAAAAACTCAAGTGTGTCAAAAGTATGCCACTAAGCTGGGCATGGTGGTACACACCTGTAGTGCCAGCACTGGGGAGGCTGAGGTAGGAGGATTGCTGCAAGTTCGAGGCCAGCCTGGGCTACAAAGTGAGCTCAAGGCCAGCCTGAACTGCATAGCGAGACCCTGTTTCAAAAAAACAAGAAAAAAAGTATGACACTGTGGAAAAATCCTATGAAAGCTTCTTCCAAAATTGACAGAGGAAATAAAGTATATCCATGACAAAGAACACCTTGAGAAATTCATGACTACCAAACTAGCACTACAAAAACTTCAAGGACATCCTAGAAAGAGGCAATGAAATAAACAATGCCAGTAAGTGAAAAAGAATGAATACACCTGGGGGATTATAGGCTAAGGAAAATTTAAAAATCAGGAAAACAGCAGTGGGAAAATAATGCAATGACAGTAATAAGTCAATACTTCCCAATAATAACTCTCAATGTGAATGGTTTCAGTTCTCCAATCAAAAGACACAGATTGGCAGAATGGGTAAAGAAATAAAACCCAACAATATGCAGTATACAAGAAACATTCAGTTCAAGCAAAAATTCAATTTAATTTAAAAAAATTAACAGATGAAAAACAATGTTCCACACAACAGGAACTGGGAAAACAGCAGGAGTAGTTATTCTAATTTCAGAGAAAGTGAATTTCAAGCCAGTACTGATCAGACGAGACAAAGAAGGTCGCCACATATTGAATAAGGGAATACTCCAACAAGAGATAACAATTATAAACGTATATGCACCAAATGCTGGCATACCCAACTTCATAAAACAAACCCTAATGGACATGATAAAAATCAGAGAAGTACCAGTACAGTTTAACAGTGGATCTCAATAACCCACTGTCAGAAATGGATACATGGAGTACACAACAAAAAAAAATCAACAACAACAAAAAATCAGATTTGAAGTAAACCTTCAAAGAAACAGACTTAATTGCTATTTACAGAGTGTTCCACTCAACAACAGAATACTCATTCTTCTTAGCAGCATATGGGGCTTTCTCTAAACAGAACACATGCTAGCCCATAAAGCATGCTTAAGTAAATGGCAAAAGAATAGAAATTATCCCTTGTATATTCCTAAATTATGGTGCAATGAAACAAGCAATGGCAAGATACCACAGAAACTATGCAAACACATGGAAATTAAATAATACCCTCTTGAATAATGGTTCACAGATCAAATTAATTATCCTATAATCAAATGACAATGCCAGTATGACATACCAGAAACCTATGGAACACAAAAAAGAAGTCCTAAAAGAAAAGTTATAGAGGTGAATTCCCACATCAGGAAAAGACCAAGCTCAAATAAATAAACTAATGATGCACTTCAGTGTCCTCGAAAAACAAGAAAAATTGGAATCCAAAGCTAGTACAAGGAAGGAAATTATAAAGTTCAGAGCAGAAATTAATGAAAATGAAACTAAAAAAGCCCACAAAGAATCAATGAAAAGTAGGTTCTTTGAAAGAATAAACAAAATAGATAAATCCTTAGCTCATCTTACCAAAAGAAAGACCCAAATCCATGCAATTAGAAATGAAACAGGTGAAATCACAACAGATTTTGGCAAAATCCAGAGGATCATTATTAATTACTCTGAGAACCTATACTCTAATAAAATTGAAAATTTCAAAGACATGAATAGATTCCTAAATACTTATGAACTACCACAGCTGAAAGGAAATATAAAAATCCTGAATAATGAATCCAATATCAGTCAATGAAACTGAAGATGTAATTAAAAAAAAAAAAAAAAAAAAATCAACCAAGAAAAGCCATGTTCCCATAGATTTACTGTCAAATTCTACAAGAACTTTAGAGAAGATCAAATGCTAATATTCCTCAAACTCATACTCCCAAAAGTCTTTCCTGGAAGTAAGCATTAGCATGATTCCAAAACCAGAAAAGCACCTAACCAAAAAAGAGAACCACTCTTCAATGAACTCATTAACTCATTAACTACTGTTTACTGAATATAGATGCAAAAGTCCTCAATAAGATTCTGGCAAGCAGATCAGCAGCAAATCAGCAAAAGGATCATAAATCATGACCAAGAAAGATTCATTCCAGGGATGGTTCAACATACACATATCAATAAATGTAATAAACCACATAAACATATGCAAGGATGAAAAAAAAAAATCACATGATCATCTCAGTAGATGCAGAAAACACATTTAACAAAATTCAACATCAATTCATGATAAAAAAAAAACTTGAAAGCTGGGCATGGTGGCCCACATCTGTAATCCCAGCATTTGGGAGGCTGAGGCAG
>NW_004955591.1:248924-257175 GCF_000276665.1 Chinchilla lanigera
GTGCAAGGTCCTGAGTTCAATTCCCAGTACCAAAAAAAACTCAAAAAACAAAACAATCCCAAAAAAACCATACTACAAAACTACAATGATAAAAACAAAATGGTACTGGCAAACATACACACACACACACACACACACACACACACACACACTTGTGGATCTATAGAACAAAATAAAGGATGCAGAAACAAGTCCTGGTACTCAAAGCTACCTCATTTTTGACAAACGGGCCAAATACTTTCACTGGAGGAAAGATAGCCTCTTCAAAAAATAGTGCTGGGAAAGATGAAGATTGAATCTTCATGCTGTAGACTGAATCTACATCAATATCTCTGACCATGCACTAAACTAAAACCAAAATGACCAAAGATCTAACTATTAAACCAGAAACAATATTCTAGAAGACAAAATAGATAAAATTCTTAAAGACATATGCAGAGACAGACTTTCTGAACAACACTCTGTTTGCACCAGAAATAATACCAAGAGTCAACAAAAGGGATCACATCAAATTAAAAAGCTTCTGCACAGCAAATGAAACCACCAACAATGTGAAGAGACAACTTACAAAATGGGAAAAAAAAACTGCCAGCTACTCCTCTGACAAAGGACTAGTAAGTTAATATATAAATAAGTAAAAAAAATTGGATGCCCCCCAAATTTAAAAACCCAATTTAAAAATTGGGCATCTGAAATAAATACACTTCTCAGGTGAAAAAGCACAAGTGGCCAAGAAATACACAAAAAAATGGTCAACATCACTGGCTATTCAAGAAATGCAAATAAAACAACAGTAAGATTCTACCACTCCAGATAGAATGACCACCACCAAGAAATCAAACAGTAGTAAGTGCTGGAGATGCTAGTAGTGGCAAGGGAAAACGACCCTTTCTCATTGTTAGTTGGAGTGTAAACTGGTACAACCACTATAGATATCAGTAAGGAGAATCCTTGAAAAACTAAAAATAGAAATTCCATTCAACACAGTTATTTCCCTTCTAGCTATCTTCTTGAAAGAGTTAAAGACGTATTACAGTGACACATGCATATCAATGTTTATAGCACCACAATTCATAATAGCTACATCTTGAAGCAGCCTATATGTCTATCAACAGATGAATCGATAAAGAAAATGTGCTATTAAAAAAAAAGAAAATGTGCTATTATACACAATAGAATACTACTCTGCCATAAAGAAGGATAAACTTGAGTTATCTGTAGGAAAATGGGTGCTCCTTGAGATTATAATGTTACATAAAGTAAATCAGTTATGCAAGCTTAAATACTGCATGGTTTCTCTTATATGAGATACCCAATATATAAATACAGTGCAAAACAAAAGTCTGACAATGGGGAAAAAATAAAGAAAAAAAGTTATTGTAATCTAGCACAGCCAATGCATCTAAAAATGTACCTTGATTTAGTGTAATTGTCTTATGTGTCTTACATGTCTTCTGGCCTGTTAGTCTAGCTGTTAATCTGTGTTTATGTTGACTAACTTGATAAAGACTTATGAAATAAAAAATGACTTATAAAATAAATACATTTGATGCTGACCAACAAAATAAAAATTTTAAATTTTTTTAAAAATGGGGGTAAAGGGGAAGGGGAAAAAAACAAATGACATGTGTTATATACATGTACTAATTCTTCACAATATAGTCACTGTGTTTTACAAATATGTATTCATAAAAATTAAAAACAAAGAAAAGATAAAACAAAAAAAGTCAAAAGAAGATTATTACATATTAGAAAAAAAGACTATGAGGGATTCTGGTGAAAGTGTGAGTAATGGGACAATATGAGCAACAGATACACAATGAATCCCCCAAAATATGGGAAACTAGGAAGGGGAGCAAGGAAAGGAGGTTCATGGAGGGTGAAAATGATCGAGTATGTTATGTGCATGTATGAAGCTGCCAAAACAAAGCCCATTCATAGAAAAAAAACAATGTGCTGAGATATGCTAGTAACAAACCACTATAAATTGAAATTTTAAATAGTCTCATTTGTAGTACCAGCAAAAATGTGTGAAACAACATAAAACTACTAAAATATGTTCAGTTTTGATATGCTGAAAATATTGTAAAATCCTACATCTAAATAGAATTTTATATTCCTGAAACTGACCTATGGATTCTGCATCATCCCAATATACTCCTTGTGGGAATTATGTAGAAATTAATTAGCTCTGCCAAAAATTGATATAGGACTTTTGATGTACAAAGCTTGGAAGGTGTTTTTCCTTTCTAAAAACATGTAAAACCTAAATAAACTAAAATATCAACAATTCTTAAATCCTTCAAAATGTGAGGCTGCTAGATAAACCACTACAAAAAACTAAAGATACAAGTGAATAAAATAAACTTATTGCTGCAGAAAATCACAAGCAGAAACTTCATAGGAGTAAGTACTGGTACAGGAAAAGCTAAACTGTGATAATGAATAGTTAGCTGCTAGATGCTGGAGGGCAATGACAGGGAGAGCCCCAAAATCTTTATGATTGTTACCTCCAGAAGCACTACCAGATTCTCACAGTGAATATCACGGGGAAAAAATTATGCTTTACGCAGAGGAAGCACATGTACCATTTTGAAATACTGTATATGAAAAGCAACCATTTTGGAATACATCAGAGCATTCTGTTCTTAACAAGGCCTTCACTCAAAATGAACTACTTTATTAGAGACTAAAGGACACGCGGAAAGGAAGTACAGTACCCAAATCTATGCTGATGGGATCAGGGAAATAACCAAATCATCCCCTTTTAACCATCATATGGGGGAGGGGAGGCTGGCTAAGAAGCAATTGTGAAGTTCACAGCTCAGGAGCAACAGACCTCTAAAAGACTGAGAACTATCAAAGGAATACAGAACACTTCCCCTCTTCACACACCTTACTATTACACCACTAAAGAACTATTCACCAAGAGTTCCTCTTACTCTTTACACCATGCCTGAATATCAAAAAAGAGAAATTGCAAGGAATTTTAAAAGACAAAAGACACCGTTTGAAGAAACAGAGCAAGCATCAGGGTTGGAAGTACCCCACTGAAATATTTGTTTTGCAGTGCTGGTGATGCTCTACAACTGAGCCGCACCAAAGGCCTTGGACTGAAAAAATGAAAATAACTATGTTTAACATTCTAAATGCTCTAATGAAAAAATAAAATAGACAACACGTAAAAACACATATAATGAAAGAAAACAGATGGAAATTCTAGGAATCTAAGACAAATACTAATAATCAAAAACACTACAACAAAAATGAATGCGTTTGATGAATTCATTAGTAAGCTGGATATGGGTGATATGGATCATATGGATATATGGATATGGGTCCCCAATCTCTGAACTTGAGGATATACTGTATCAACATAACCTGCTAACACTACAAAGAAAATAAAAAGACTGAAAAAATAGAATAGAAAATTAGAGAACTGTACACAGCCATAAAGATTATAACACAATATGTAATGAGAAAACCAGGAAGAGGAAAAATAAAGGAACAAGCCGGGCGTGGTGGCGCATGCCTATAATCCCAGCACTGGGGAGGCTGAGGCAGGAGGATCGTTGTGAGTTCCAGACCATCCCGGGCTATAAAGTGAGCTCAAGGCCAGCCTGAACTGCATAGCGAGACCCTGTCTCAAGAAGACAAAAAAAAGGAACAGAAGCGCTATTTGAAGCCACAATAAGGAAGAATTTCCCCTAAATTAACATCAAATGCCAAAGCAAATCTAGGAAGGTGAGAGAGCACCAAGCAATTTAAATGCCAATAAAAACTGTATCTAGGTATATCATAGTCAACTCCAGAAGACTGAAGATAACAGAAAAAAATCTTGAAAAAAAACAGTGAGGGGCATTATTTATAGAGAAGCAAAGGTAACAATTATATCTGACTTCTCAGAAAACATGCAGCAAGAAGACAGCAGGGTGAAACAATCACTGTATAGAAGAAAAACACACTAACCTAGAATTATGTGCTGTGAAGAATTAAGTGTTCAACGCTTTCTCAGACAAAAATTGAAGGAATTTGTTGTTAGTAGACCTGACATGAAAGAAATGTCAAAATAAGTTCATGGGAAGTAAAAACTTCGATTTATATAAGGGATAAGTATAAGAAAAGGAATAAGTGAAGGTATATAAAAACTTACATTTCTTATTCTAACTAAACAGTTGACAGTTTGTTCAAATTAACATCACAATATATTTGATTATAGTTTATGTGTAAGTGAAATGAATGCTAGCAGTGAGGGACAAGAGGGAAGAATTAGGAGTACTTTGTTATTGTAAGGTACTTGTGCATAAAGTGGTGTAACAGTACTTGAGGAAACCTGTAACAGTTGTACATTGAAAGCCCCAGGGCAGCCACTTTTTAGTGTTAAAAAATGTAATTGATAAAAAAGAAGGAAAAAACTAGAACACAGAAAATGGACATAAGGCATTTTATTTAAAACCACAAAAGGCAGACTGAGTGGAAGAAAAAAATATGAACAAAGAAAAAGGTAAATAAACAGGAGAACAAATATGTTAGATATTACTCTGATATCAAAAATCACTTTAGGGCCAGGGATGTAGCTCAGTGGCATAAGTGCCTGCCTGACAAGTGCAAGGTCCTGAGTTTGATTCCCAGTACCAAAAAAAAAAAACAAAACACTTTAAATGCCAGTGGTCCAAACACACCTGCCAGGCGTGGTGGTGCACACCTGTAAGCCCAGCACTCGGGAGGCTGAGGCAGGAGGATTGTTGCGAGTTCGAGACCAGCCTGGGCTACAAAGTGAGCTCAAGGCCAGCCTGAACTGCATAGCGAGATCCTGTCTCAAAAAGATGAAAAAAAGAAAAAAAAAAAACAATTAAAATATGCAGACTGTCAAAGCAGATTAAAAAAAGGACCTAACAAGTTGCCTATAAGAAATTAACTTTAAAAATAAAGACATAGATTAAAAGGGATAGCAAAAGATAGATCACCTCAGCATCAATTAAAAGAAAGCTCACAGAGCATTATTAAAAACAGACTTCAGGGCTGGGGATATAGCTCAGTGGCATAAGCGCCTGCCCCGCAAGCGCAAGGTCCTGAGTTTGATTCCCGGTACCAAAAAAAACCAGACTTCAGAGAAAGAGAAATTATAACAGAAAGATATTACATAATAACATTGAATTCTCCACAAAGATACAATCCTTAATGTATACATCACTAAAGAGTATATCAAAATACAAGAGGCAAAAATTGATAGAACTACAAGGATGAAAAAACTATTATAGTTGGAAAACCTCAATACCACTCTCAGAAATGGACTTAGCTGGCAAAAAACTTAAAAAAAAATGTTGAACTCAAACGCACCATCCATCAAGGGGATACAGTAAACATCTATAGACTATGACATCCATAGACTATGTACTTTACTCAACAATAGCAGAACACACTTTCTTCTCAAGCTCACATAAAACATTATTATAGGCAGCTAAGTTAGATAGTCAGAGAGGGACTAGGCTCTCAGGTAAGTCAGAGGAAAAAAAAAGACATCAAAACTGTGGTTGGAGGTGCATCTGAAGAAGGCCAGGCCTACATGCTTCACTAAGAGACAAACAGTAACTTAAAATTATAGTATAATTAGTACCACCTGGCCCAGGAAATTTCAGCTAGGAATCAGCAGCCAAGCTGGGTGACCAGAGCTTCCAGACCTATCATACCTTCCCAAAAATGCCTTTGTTCTTTCCATGGACCCTTGTTATAAAACTTGCTTCCTTACTGGAACAGTATTGGCTAAGCAGCTACACTTGCAATCCTATAGGTGATTATAGGTTGATTAGAGTTTGACCTACACTGTGACTTTACTGTATAAATTACCTCTGACAAAGGGCCTCCATGGCAACCCACTTCTGGGACCCCTCCTTTCTCTCAGGAGCTATCTGTCAATAAACCTTTCCTACTCTTAACCCCCTCTGTCCTTTGGAATTCATTTTTCAATTTCAGAGGACACAAACTTGGCACATCTGACATCTAGCAGGTTGGGAGTTATAATTCTCCTATATCTCATTCACTAAGACAGACTACCTACTAAGTCATAAAATAGACCTTAAATTTTTTAAAGGACAGAAGTCATACTATGAATGCTCTTAGACCGCAATGCAATTTAACTAGAAATCAGTAAAAGATAGATGGAAAATCCCCGAATACTTAGATATCGCAATACTTAGAAGACACTTCTAAACAACACATGGGTCAAAGATGAAATCTCAAAAGAAATGAAAATGTATTTAAACTAAATGAAAATAAAAACACTTTACAAAAATTTGTAGGATTCATTCAAAGCTGTACTTAAAGGGAATTTATAGCACTAAATGTACTAATTAGAAAAGAAGCTGGGTAGGGTGGCATATGCCTGTAATCCCAGCACTTGGGAGGCTGAGGCAGGAGAATCACCAAGAGTTCGAGGCCAGCCTGGATTACATAGAGAGTTCAGGGCCAGCCTGAACTACAAAATGAGACCCTATTTTTAAAAAAATTAAGTAAAATAAAAAAGAACATCTACAAAAAACCCTGCAAGTAGCATCATAATTAAATGGTGAGAAACTACAAGCCCTCCCACTAAGATCAGAAATGAGTTAAGAATGTTCCGTTTCACCACGGCTTTTCAATACTGTACTAGCTAATGAAACAAGAGAAGAAAATGAGTAAAAGGTATACACATCAGGAAGAACTCAGATTGTCTTTGTTTGCAGACAACATGATCATCTATGTAAAAATTCTTATAGAACTGGCAAAAAACAAAATTAAAAATCTTTCTGGAACCAATAAGCAATTGCAAGCAAGTTGTGAGATATAAGACTGATATACAAAAGTAAACTATTTCCATATGTACTAGCAATGAACAAGTGGAATTTGAAATTAAAACAAAAACAGCATATACATTAGCCTTCTCAAAAATTAAATGCTTACGTATAAATCTAACAAAGTGTACAAAATCTACATGAGAAAAACTGCAAAACTCTTATGAAAGAAAAAAGAACTATATAAATGGAAATACATTCCATGTTTATGGGTATGAACACTCAATACTGTCAAGATGTCAGCTCTTCCTAATTTAACCTATAGACTGAGTGCAATTCTTATCAAAATTCCAGCAAATCTGTTGATATTAACAAACTGTTAAGTTTATAAGGAGAGGCAAAAACCTCAGAATACTCAATACAATACTGAAGAAGAAGAATAAAATCAGAGGACTGACACTAATTTATATAATACAATGTGCTATTGGAGAAAGTATAGACAAATGAAGCCGGGCGCTGTGGTGCATGCCTGTAATCCCAGCACTCGCGAGGCTGAGGCAGGCGGATTATTGCAAGTTCGAGACCAGCCCGGGCTACAAAGTGAGCTCGAGACCAGCCCAGGCTACAAAGTGAGCTCAAGGCCAGCCTGAACTGCATAGCAAGACTCTGTCTCAAAAAGACAAAAAAAAAAAAGAATAGACAAATGAATCAATGGAATAGAACAGAGTGCCCAGAAATAGAGCCATAATAATATAGTTTAGTTTTGAGAAAGGTGCAAAGGCAATACAATAGAACAACAAACAGTGCTGGAATAACTAGATATTCACATTTAAAAAAAAAAAATGAGCTGGATGTGATGGCACATGCCTATAATCCCAGCACTCAGGAGGCTGAGGCAGGAGGACAGCTGTCAGTTGGAGGCCAGCCTAGGCTACACAGTAAGTTCAAGGCCAGTCTGAAAAACATAGCAAGACCCTGTCTCAAAAAAAAGACTACACCTTCACAAACACTAGCTTTTTCAAAATGAGCATAAACCTAATGGTAGACTCAAAATATAAACAGAACTCTGAGAAGATAACATCATAAAAAAATTTAGAAGTCCTTGGGTATAACAATAACTTTCCAGATATACCACCAAAAACACAATTCACAAAAGAAATACAGGGTAGATTTCATTAAAATAAACTATTTCTGCTTTGCAAGACACTGCCAAAAGAATGAAAAAACAAGCTAGTGAGTAGAAAAAAAGTTTCAGATACACTTGATAAAGGCCTGTATATAAATACCCTTCAAATGCTTAAAACTCAATAAGTAAACAAACAACTCTATTGAAAAATGGGCAAAAGATCTGAACAGAAATCTCACCAAAGAATACATACAGATGAAAAATAAGCATCTTAAAATATTGTCAAGATAGTTGTTCTACTGTCTTCTATATCTTTGCTGAAAGAAACTGTTAATGAGTCCTTGATTGATCAATA